>NC_139344.1:21851424-21966424 GCF_055883805.1 Amblyomma maculatum
CGCTCACTGGTGCACCATCCTCGCGCCAATACGTCTACCACCCCAGGCAGCCACTTCTCGGAGCAGGAGCTAAGTACGACCAGCTCGTCGCTCCATCTTACGAGGCCCACTGACTGGCGGCGCAGAAGCGCGAGCTCGTGCATTCCGCATTCCTCGCTGCCGGCTGTCAGCGTTGCACTCGCGCGTTCGCGCTGTCGAGGAAGCTGCGAGCGCAAATAAAGAGCGCATAGGAATACAACCCGCTCGAGGACTTGCTACCGAAGGACTAGCTGTGGTAAAGTGAAATTCTCCCCCTGGGTATGTGTCGAGGGGCGTAAAACTCGTTTTCACTCCCGACGCTGTCGCCTCGACGAAACACTTCCGCATCTTGCGGACGCCAGTGACACAATATCAGCCACAAGACGGGGGCGGTTTATATATATATATATATATATATATATATATATATATATATATATATATATATATATATATATATATTGGGAAGCCTAGGCTGCCGCTACTCAGCAGGGTGCCTGTGACTCGCGCCCGGGCGATATGAACGAAGGCGTCTTCCTTTGGCAATAAAAGCGTATACACAGCGTGGGGGGTTACTTAAGTCAGTCAGTGGGTCTCGCCCGAAAAACAAAAACACGACAATTTACTGGCGTTAGGAGTGTACGCTACCACATAAATGAAGCACGATAGAAGAGGGAGCGGTGACCTTAATAAAAATAGTCGCTATAAGCCAGGAGCGGCGCTTAGGGTATGAAGTATGAAAGCAAACTAACTGCCGTTGCTCGGTTCCTTTACCGCTAACAGCGGGGCGCGAATAAACGAGTCGTCCCCGCAGGCTACTCAGCGACGCGTGTCAACTCTCCCGACGCTCGTTCGAGTCATCAAAGCAGGCACAGTGGGAGCCGCTGCATATTACGCGGTTTCGCTACCGGCGTTTGACACGTCGACTGAAAAGGCTGCTGAGATATGCATGTGTGTCACGCGGCTTAATATTCTCTTTCGCTATGCTGGACAAAATATCCCCTCACCTACGCGAGGTTATGGTAGTTCGCCGCAGCTATGGTTAGGCTAGATCAGATTTTTGGCGAAGGCGTTAACGGTTAATATTTACTGAACTTCGTGAGCTCAAAATAGTTAACCATAGTCTTTCATAAAGTTAGGTCGGATTGGGGGGCTTAAATTTAGGTTAATTTGAAGTTTAAGGCATTCTTTTAAGGCTCCCTTCAACGGCTCGTGCCGACGGCAAGGAATACGAAATGCTCATAATTACCCACTATTTTCCCCGATCATATTCGAGCTTGCATTGCACCAGTGATGTATAGGTTAAAACGATCCTGCCGCTTTACTCTCTCAATGTACCCGCAAAAAAAAAAAAAAATGCGATTACAGGCCTGATTACAGGCGCTCCGCCCACTGGCTAACACAGCTTATTTTTCGACTTTTTTTTAGTGTGTTTGACGCTCGATCCCTCGAGGGAAGTAAGCGTGAAAGCGGAAGGAGGTAAATAAGAGCAAGATCCCCAGTCGGCCTTGCGCATTCCTCCTTCGCCTGTTTCGTTTATGTACATTCGCAGTTTTTCGCGAGCGAAGGTGTAGCGGAGACGTACAGGTACAAGCAAAAGTAAACGGAACACGAATAAATGGACAAATATTCTCTCTTCGTTTCCTGCAGAGAAGGCGTGATTCGAATTAGAGCGGAACAGCGTGCCTCGTTTACTCGTGCCCGCACCAGTACAAACGTAAACGTGAGCCGGAGTTATCGGGCGGTATACGGCGAGCTTTTGCATGTGGTCTCGAAATAAAGCTGCGAGCTTTTTTCCAGAGGACATTAAAATTGGTGAGCTTTATCCCGGTGAGCTTGCGGCAAGTGAGCGTTTATCCAGAATTCTACTGATATCGGCAGGGGGTTGTGTCACCTTCATGTGCGCCATTGCGCGCCTGGGGGCATTACACATATGCACTATCAACCGAAGCATACGCGCAAGGGCGTCAGCGCGTTCACGAAATTCGCAACAGGTGACGTTTTTAGCAGCTAGGTAGGAACATTAAGTAAATGAGTAAGTTGTAAAGAACGCATGCAGCAGTTATAAATGCAGAAATTTAAACGTTTTTTTTTTAGGGGGGGGGGGGGTGGCACAGAAAGATAAACGCGGTTGAGCGCTGACAGTTCTTGGAGTCCGGCTGGCAAAAAAAGAAAAGAATTACAGGAGTGCGCTTAAGTCTATTAAAGGGCCACTGCCAAGGGTATGACCTTTTAGCAAAGGAGATCAATGCTTCGATCAGGTACCGGAGATAGTCTGTGCAAAATGCTACAGCGATGGGCGCGCCGCAAAGCAGCCAAATACGTATAGAAGATCTCTCATACTCTCCTTCGGAAACCAGCTTCCCCGTTCTCTACGCTGGCCCGTCGAGCCGCGAGGCTGACGTCAAGGTCGCAACGACATTGGTCCGTCTCGCTGACTGACGGGTGAGGATGGCGTCACCACTAATTGTGTCCGCTGCTCGCTGTGGGCTTTTCCTTCTCCCGTTTCGTTCCCTTGCTTCACTCCGACGCGACCTCTTGCTTTCTCTCCCTTTTAGGAGACGCCCCACCTACCGCCAAAACGCGGAGGAGGAAGGGGAATTTGGCTTGCGGAGGCTACTGAGCAGGAGAGTGAAAAAGCTCTGAGAGGGAACGGTAGGAGAAGGGGAACGCAAAATCGGTTGATTGTGGTGGCTGTAACTGCATTATTAATTACTCTTTTGAAAATCATTTTGCGGCCTTTCGTTCTGGGGGCAAAGCCTAGCAGTCACCGAAGAAGAAAATATTTTCGACCGAAGGTTGGACAGTGGCCTTTTAAGAGTGGAAATGGCGAAAGCCACTTTACAGGACTGCTTTCACTAACTGCATCATTATTGTCTTCCCTGCCACCACCACCATAACCATCGCTGCTGCCATTATTATCAACTAAATGCACCTTTATTGTCTTCGCTGCTACTGGCATTATTTTTATCACTAACTGCATCGTCATTTTCATCGCTACTATTAGCATCACGTTAGGCGAGGAGAATTACGATCTGTGTCTTACGATCCCGACGTGGAGCAGAGGTTTGCGCGCTTGGCTGAGTTCGGAGGGAGAGTGGCTCGATTCCCGGTGGAGACAGATTATGTTTTTACTTGAATGTCAGTTCGTACGGACATTTCCTGCGGACAGTCTCTGTTGGCACCAACCATGAGCCAAGCAAGGTTTTCGCCTTAAATACGATAGAGAAACTACATTTTAAAATGAAGGCTAAGTCAGTTTGTTTCTCCGGCTCTTAACGGTATGCTCCGCAACGTCATTGTTGCAGAGACAAAAGTACGTTTTTCGGTGCAGAAACTATTCCAATGTTACTAAATCACCTTCCGAATAATAAAAATACAGGAATGCGGGCTTCCAGCGCTCATCCATGAACTTGAGGAGTCTGTCCACAGTGCTGAGATCCGCGCTCGCCGTGAAAGTTTTAGTGAGACCCGTGAACGTGGGGGACAGGGAGAGAGGAGAAGAATGTAACTAATTGGTCGCTGATAAAAATGCGAACCAGGTCACATATCCCTCCTTCCTTTAGTAAAGGGATGTGGTGGCGAATGGCGCCGAGCGATGGCGAACACTGCTGCGACAATTCCACTATCATTTCCATTGCGCAGGTCAAGTCTCAGCCCCCCCCCCCCCCCCCCCTCCTTTTTTTTTTTTTTTTTTGACGCCGGCAAGGCGAGAATGTTAGGTGTATGCGAGCAGCGCAGCAGAGAAGCAGCGTTTTTCATTTTTTGTAGTAGTAGCTCCCCTTAGTAAGGATTTAGGTTCTTCTCTTGCTCACCTCAGCTCTTCGATGTGCAAGCAATCGAATTCGTAGAGGAAGAAGAGCATTAGGCCTGAAGACTAAGGGAGACGACACGGTGAAAGGAGAAGTGAACTTTATATATCACTAACACCAATACGTAATTCGTATACACGGGAAGGTGATAAGCAAATCTTGGGTCACACTTTCTGCTACCAAAGCTGAAGCAAATCCACTGTAATATCAATTGAGCGCATTGCTCGCTTTTCATGGCTTCTCCTGAACCCGGGGTCTGCCTGCTGCCACAGAGCAAGCATGACCAAGAACCGTCTTTTACAACGCGAGGTGCTCTTAAATAGTCACGTGAATATTTTCAAGAATTGAGCAGAGCGCAGAAAGAGTGTGTAGCCCCACCGCTAGAGCTGCAGGCAGCGCTTTGTGGATTTTTATGAAGCAGAGAGGAGGACCTGCGCTGTGCACTGAGAAGAGGACGCGAAGGTTCATGGCTTCGATATAATTCGAGGCCCATCTTTTTTTTTTCTTATATTGGCGCGACGCGCCGAAAACGGCCTGCGCTAACCGAAGCCGCCATACACCTTTACTTTCTCAACGAAGCGCCTGCCTTCATGAACGACCTGTCCAGGACAAAATATGTGTGACTTTAATTCTGGTTAATTATTTAATTTATCACCTGTAAAAATAACTTGGCTCTAGAAGCAGCGACCGGACACTATTAGCCTTAATGGTCATGTCGCCTTGTTCATTGCAACAACAACAAAAAAAAAATAAACAAAGCATCGAAAATACTCAAGAACCACCAAAAAGAGCGCAGGATACATGTGGTTCGCGTTGTTTTACCGAGGTTCTCTCGAACATATGAATCCAAACGAGTTCACCACATATTTACACAGTTGTGGACTGAGAGCTCATAGTAATTGGTTGCTGAGCCCTAAGTGATGCCATCGTATCATTTTCGGCAAAAGCACATCACAAGAGCTCTCGTATGCTGTGTGATGTCAGTGAGCGCTAAGGAACATCAAGAATTCGAAATTGATGTGAGGCACTCTAATAGAGCATACATCACGGCCAGTACGATGCTTCTGAACATCAAAACCCGCGTACCCACTTAAACCGTGTACCCCGTCATCATCTCATGCCTAAACCTTTTGGACATTTTCAAGGAAAGAGCTTTCGAAAGTAACCTTCATTGCGCAAGAGGTACTTATCATGGCCAAACCCAAGCACGAATATGGTGCAGAGCCTCATGCCAAGCCGCAAAATTTGACAAGTTCAACGCTACTGAACCGAAAGTGGAGCGAAAGCGCCTGCGGAACCAGAGGGCCCGGCAGCGAAGCCGACCGCCGGCAGCGGCGTTTCGAAAGAGGCCAAACTGAGAGGCGTGCGTGTGCTGTGCGATGTCTGCAAGTTTATGATCCCCAAGTGATGGGAACCTGCGCTGGAGTTTGGAATGAAATGGAATGGTATATAGGAGCATCCCCTTTGAAACGGGGTGGTAGCAGTAGCTAGCATGCTCATTTTCTGTCCCTACATCTTAATTATTGTTTTAGATTGGTTAACTAAACCACCATTCTATTTATTAAATTTATGTTTCTACACTACTGACATTATGTCACTTCTCTGTTTTTAAGCCACCAATCTTCCAGTCGTTTTTTGCTAGTTTCCACAGCCGGTTTATTCACCCGGCCACTGGTAACTCTAAACCCCAGAGCTTCAGGAACAGTGACTGCGCCTGCATCCACTTCCGGATGGATACCATTACATTCGAGTATATTATGGTCAATTGTTTCACTGGAGTTACCACATACAGCACATGCGTCATCTTCATTGTTAAAATTCTTTTTGTAGCTGCGTGTTATAAGGCCCCCTGATCTAGCTTCAACACGTAGGGCACGGCCTCTTGAGTTATCAAAGAAATTAAGCTTCCTTCCTTATCTGTATTTTTCACTTTCTGTATAATTCCACACTCTGTTTCATTTCTATCGAATTTATCCAATTTTTACCTTCGGTGTTTTTCACCTGTTGCTTAACGCTCTTTATTTCCGCGTACCGCCAGCGCCGCTAGAGGCCGTCGCGCCACTATCATGGCTAAAACTGCCGCGGCTGGAGGCGCTGAGCGGCTAATTTATCGCGAAACCAAAGTTATACTGCTGCGTTTAGAAGTGTTCGGTTACAATAAAAAGATTGCTCTGGATTCTATTCCACCGCAATCGTACAAAACACAGTGGCGGTAGAACTCAGCTGGATTCAGGAGACTGGATGAGTACGGAGGACTGTTAAGCTTCTCGTTTGAGCGCTACTTATAGCGCTTCATAACTTGGCTTCGCCTGCCGTAGCGTACATATGGAGTTCTGTTAGTTAACTTTTATCATTTGTGCATTCTGAAGAGAAGGTGTTGTGAAGCGCGCCTTTTAAGCGAGCGTGACCTTGAGGTTCACGTGCGAGAATCGGATCGTTGAGAGGTGCTCGTGACTCAGTCTACAAGGGGCGCAACTAAGTGGCATCCTGGTGTGCATATTGCAATCATCTATAGACGAAACACCGAAAGAGTTAACCACCTAACCGAATACCCAGAATTTTGACACAAGTGCGAAGAGTCGGATAATGCCCTAACCAGCATGTTTTCAGACTTGTTGATTTAAACTATCGCAAATTCATAATGACCCTTTAGCAATTTCTCAGTGGGTCAGTAATGAGCCGTGCTTGAAAACAACTCCCCAATTAGAAAATTAATTCATTCGTTATTTGCTTCGAATAAAAGATGTCATGCTTCAAGAGCACAAAAAGCGCTTTTTGCGTCTAGGTTGGACATTTTAGTTTGCTGACTGACGTATCGCTGAAAACGTTCACGCAAATCTGCTCAGCTATAACTCTCTATTTCTCGCTGAAAGAGGGTACGAAACATCGCAGCTATCACCGTAGCCAATCACCGCGAATGCTTTAATGCCGCTCTCTCGCGCCGTGTATTGCATGTTGTCATGTTCATCAATTTCCACCCGCGCGCAATGGATCCAAACACACGCCCTCTCAAAGTGCATTAAAGGTGAAAGACACTTTCATTAATGGAGTCGGCTCAACCTCCAAGATTTGGATGGCCCACCCCAAACAGTGACTTGTCCCAGTTTGAAAATTGTGTTAATTCAGGTTCATATTCGACTTGGCCCGTCCCAAAATTATGTCGGAAAGATTTTTTTTCTTTATCGTTACGAATAGTCGAGATTTGATCACTTTAGCACGATACTACGTTGGTCGATAAAGTCAAACCATCCGTACTTTCTTTCGCATACCATATAACTTAACCATAATATTAATCACTATATCCGCAGATCCCGCCTTGGCAGTCCTCTCGTTTTGTTTCTTTTTTTTATTGCTGTGAATTTCAAAAATAAAAGCAGGTTTTGTTTTCTGCGGCAGACTTAATTACTCGTAGTGAGCGAAGGAGAAAGTTGAGAAAGAAAAAACGAAAGGCTACCATCGGAATCTTAGAAAATTTCTATCAATAGTAGTAGTAGCAGTCATGCTTCGTTTTAAATGGCACTGCCCTTTCCTTTCCTTCCCCACTGAACAATGTCAGCTTCCTGTTCACGGCGTTCGGGGTTTCGCGAACAAACACCCCGTATTTTCTTAAAACACCCCGTCTTTTATCTCATGCTTACCACATTGACCTGTTCCAGAAACTCCCGTGGTAAGATTAGGCACCCCTTTACGCCAGAACCTCGCCATGGTCGGGTGCGGTGCAATGGAAACTGGTGTGAAAAAAACGCACGCCACATGCTGCAACGAACGCCGCAGTGAAAGTGCTTTTACCGAGCGAAAACTATCACATTACGTGCGAAATAGTCGACCTTGCCGCCTATATTACCTCGAGCCGACTACGCAAAGTTTATAGGTCGTTGGAGGCAGCGAGACCCGTTCTATGAAGGTCCCGCCAAGAAAGTGAAACAGTGACCAAATTGCTAGAAATAAATCTTAAAACAACGTAAAGTTTGGCGAGTCGCTTTGCTTCTACACCATTACGTATATATATAAAAAAAAAAGAAAACAAGAGAATGAAAGACGGTTCAGGAGCTTGATGATCATGAGGAAAAGTGGAACAGGGAGAATGCATGCGGCTTTATGCATGAACTGTTAGCGCGGGGTTAAGCGCAACCTATATAACGTCGAAAGTAGGACAGCGGGCAGCCGCCGGCGTAGCGCAGTTGGTCGAGAACTGTACGCGACATGCGAAGATCCTCGTTTCGAAACTCATTATTGGAATTCGGTTGTTTTAACGCGATAGCTATTTAGAGGCCCCTTCTGCATAAAATCCGGCGTCGGCGTTGTCGGCGTCCGCGTTATGAGCGAAAATAAAACTGAAGGTCGTACCTCGTTGGCAGCTGACATGGCCAGGTGTTGATTGGTGGTAGGATTGTGTGCCGTCACGCGAACATGCTGTATGCCCAAATTGGCTGCAGCTCCTAGCTCTTATTTAAGATGGGACGGCAAGGTTTGACCATGCATCATGGGCCCTACATGCCGCTGGGCCACATAGCTACATTTGTACGGCTTGGTTGGTTAAGCGGAGCTTTGTATCTGTGTCGGGTGGCCTTTCATATAATATCGCAGCTTACGACTACGTCCCTAAGAATGTGTGGGACAGAACAGAGGCAAGTACTAAGTGACTATTGAATGAACAAGCAGTGAAGTGCAAGTACACGAACGAGGGTCCGGAAGGGGAGCCGCGGACGGATGCCGCTAACGCTATCGCGTCATATACCCTGAAAGGTAGACACTTCTTTTCCCCACAACAGTTTTTGTCTCCTGTTCGCTGATTAATCATCTTGCACCCAAGAACTAACTGAAGTACTACTAATTTTTCAGAAATCGAAACCACCAATATGAAAAAATTGGAGCATTCCCCCACGCTTTATTTGCTTTCGCTCACGGTTGGCATCTTGAATATCTAATACATACACACGCGTGCTCTGTGCAAGAAGGAACGTATAATTAGCGCATATATAATGCCCAAGTCCGGAACTCTCATATAACGCAGACTGTTTTATATGCGGGCAATGTATACAGGCTGCAGGACACATGGCTCATTTACTGAAATGCTTGAGTATGAACAAATCCCAAAGACACGGAAATTTATGCGTTCGTGCAAAAAAACAAAAAAAAAAGAACTGTGATTGTAAGCAGTGTCCGGCGTTAGGCGGATTACGTTTTTCTCCTTTAGCTGGCACAGGGAATATAATTTTTAGTGTATTTTTCAGTTCGGGGCCGTTAACATGGTCTGGAGGGCCGGGATACATAAACGTTTTTTGTGGAAACCAGGACGTCTCGTACATTCGCTGTAATACCCACTATGTATTCAAACAGAAAGACTGCTTTTCTTTGCCGCTGTCATTCAGGCCCGAACCACCCTTAATAAAAAAGAAAAGGCGAACAAAAGCAAGAAATTGCGAAAATATCTTTTCTGCCGTGTTACTTCATATAGGATGTGTGAAGGAACGTCTAGACGTACTGTTTATGATTTAACACTCGCGTATGCTTTAGGACTGTTCAAAACCTAAATTGCTTCTCAAAGTACTGAAAACAAAGCTAAACAAAAATTTGTTCATGGTGAATGCATTATTAACTTTGAATGAGGCATATTTGTACAATTTACGTCCCTTAGTCGTACGGATGTCCTGAAGTCTTTCTGAGTGTCATAAGCCTCGGAATTAATGTACTAAAAACCGCTTAGTAGCGCGCTTGATGACGCGCTGTTAATTAATTGCTTAACTTAAGTTGACGTTGTCAGAACATACTTGAATACCTCGTCCTCTCATCATTAATCACCAAAAAGTAAACAAGAAATTATGTATGTTTTATGTCGTGTTTATACGCCCCTTCATGCAAACCAAAAGGAGAATTTTCCTGTTAAAATAACACATGCAATTATGAACCGTTCAGCAATGGTTGCAAAGCTGTATATCGTTTACTAAGAAAAGAAGTTAAGATGTATTCTTTTGAGATGAAAATTTTGCTTTTCTATTTACTGGAGCCTATCACTGTTATAATGTATTTGTGCCAGCGACGATGCACCAGCAACCGGTACACCTCACGCCCATCTTGGGAAGGCGGGCGAGACAATTGTGGCACGGATTATAATAAGTGCTATTCGATTTATGTCACTGGTTTTTGCCACCTTCATGACGCGTACAAGCACAGTTCGTACGCGGCAGTAAAACGCAGTTGTCCCTCAGCTTGTGTTCGTGCCTCTTTCTTCACTTTCGTCCGTGTACGTGTGCACACTATATGCGCTGCTGTTTCCAAGCATATGCATCCATATATAGCCATGCGCCAATATACGGGGTGAGTTTTGAACCGTTAGAAAACTAGTATTTCGATAACAAGAGAAAACATGGTAGAACAAGAGTATGAAATTGATCTGAACAAGGGTTGACGGGGAGCCTCAGTTCGTAAGCCAGGCCAACTTTTCGACAAGGGTATACTTGTCTTTGTGAAACAACGTGAAACAGATTAAACGCTGGCTTGTCGAAACGAACGCTGGCTTTGCTTGCGAATTGAGGCTCCCCTCCAACCCTTGTTCAGTGTTCTTTCATGCAGAAAAACCACAGTGCGGTCTGTGAATTTGGGTTCTGCAGCAACGCGGACATTCTGTACACGACAGATGTCGGGGATTACACGTACAGTCAACTAAACTAAACTGATCGACTATTAAAATTTTCACTTAAGAAGGAATGTTCTATTGCAAAATTAAAGGTCGTTAACCAGAAAGTGAGTCCCATATTCAAATTTCCTTAATCGGCAGTGGGATTCGAAATATCGATCTTCGAAAATACGTATTTGAAAGTCCCTTGACCTGGCATTCATTATGCAATAAATAGAGCCGCCGTTTGTGTAATCGACGATGAAGACGTTAACATGCAAGTGGCGGCATCACTATGCGGAATAACATCATAATATAATTAAGCACGGCACGGTGGTGCAGTGGTTAAAGGTGTTCGACTTCTGTGCCCAAGGATGCGGGATCGAATCTCGGCCGCGGGGGCCGCTTTTTTCTATGGAAGCGAAAAGCAAAGCGCTTGTGTGCTGTGCGATGTCAGTGAACGTTAAAAGACCCCAAATGGTCGAAATTTCCAGAGCCCTTCACTACGGCGTCTCTTATAGCCTGAGTCGCTTTGGGAAGTTAAACCCTACAAACCAACCAACCAGCAACAAGACGAGCTTTCAAGCTCGAATTTTAGACATTCGACGTTTCGAAACACATTGCTAGATAAAAAAAAAAAAATAATTTAGAAATGGGCTCACCTTTGATATTCACGGCCCTCAATTTCGCAATTTATGACTGCCCCTTAAAACCAAAAATAAAAAGTTCATTAGTGAAAGTTAGCTAATTAATCGTCGCATTATAAACCTCTATCGCATACATGTTCGCCTATCTGTAATATCTAACTGCGCAGACCGCACAGGCGTAATTATCTCGGCTTTTGAAATACAAGTTCGTAAACGGTTGAAGAAATCACCCTTTATAATAAACATCTAAGAAAGGCAAGCATTTAACCTTCAATTCGAGCTTGCCATTTAGACGCTGCATTTGATGGCCGCCAGAAAGTGGGCAGTTCGCCAGCACATCAGTGTTCACGTGAAGTCAGCCTGCTCAGCACCTGCAGACTAGAAACAGCAATGAGCTCAGTGCTTGTCTCAAAGCGCAGTGGCTAATACTGCATGCACTGCTGATATCACACCGCTCAGTGGACTATACAGCTCTAATAACGGCTATCAGGTTATAGTCCGTTATTAAGTTGGAACCGTGAATGAGAAGCGCCACTAGACGGCAAACCGATATCCCTCAAAACCTGGCACCATCAAACCGTTTGCAAAAGGTCACCAGGCATAATTCTTTGAAAGGAACAATTGAATTTTATTCAATCGAATTGAATATCAGCCACTTGTTACCTGCCAGTGTAGCAGGTGTCAAAAGGGGAGAAAAAGGAAATCTCCTTCACCTCGGGCCTTACAGATAGAAGACATAAGATATAAAGGGGATGTGAGAGGCAATTATGCTTCAGACCTTTCGCATTAAGAGCTTGTATGTTACTTTAAAGGTCCACAGTACAATTTTACCGTTTGTTATCAAAGAAAAGAGCATCATGATAAAGTTTACCGAAGGCAAGAAATAACTTGCGTTATCTTATGCTACGATAAGATCAGCAAATGTTCAAGTAAAAACTGCTACAGCCGTTGCCTGCATTCTACTATTTGCTCGGTTGAGTGCTCGCGTGAGCGTGTGCGAGAACGCAAACACAGATTGCGTCTGTAGCAATGACCAAACACACTTTTCGTCATTCTGCTGCAATGTTATTGACATAACTCGCCATTGCCGAAACATTCTATCCAACTGAGCTCACGCGCCATCAGCTTCGCTTTTTTCCTCACGACAGTTTCAACAGAAGCCAGCAGATATAGGCATGACACATGGATCCAGCAGGTTTACAGCTCTAAGCCTCAAGAAAACTGACCATAAAGGAAGCGATTATATACCGAGAGAAAATATGTACTGATAATTTTATCTTTGAAAAAAGAAAAATGAAGGAAAACATATTATATGTAATAATCCTTCTTCCGAATGACATTTGCACGAAATCAATCTTCCCTCTGAAAGTATTTTCAGCGAAAATGGTGACAGCACTCTTCCTTGTCGTCCCAACAAGTGCGCGGTCGGGAAGCTACGCAGCTCTTCAACCGCAATTTTCAATATCTAAGCGTTACATTTTGGATGAAAAAAAGTCGTCGGGGGCCCCGAAGTGTCATCGTAGGGTAGATACAGAGTTTGTAAAAAACAAACAACAAAGAGAGCTTGCTTCTTTCCAGCAAGCAACGTATCTCCCCAAGTTCGCCCAGAGAACGACCGAGTACCAGTAGAACATTTATTAAACATTTCCAAGGCGTGGGGGCAGGATGCAGAAGTGCAATAATAAAAACAGACGCTGGTGCTATTAAGAACCTAAAATATTTTCGTTTTGCGAAATTGAACATGTCAATTAAAACAAAAATCGAATGAGCCCATTTGTTTTCCCAGAAAAATAACTCCAGGGCCACGGATTTTCAACAAGAAATGGAAAACGACCACGCATGCCACAAGCCTCGCGGCGAAATGTTTCCGCTCTTGCGATTGTCGCTTTGCAAAATCAAGGGGAAAATGTAACCTACTTTTGTGATTGGCAACATGCGCAACTTCTTTCTGGGGGAAGATATTATTTTAATGGCGCACATCTAAGCAAGACTTTAAATATTCGCCGTAAGATATTGACACTGGGAGCGTGGTTTCTAGTTTAGCAATTGCACGTTTTTATTGCAGCGTTTACGCGCTATCGATAATTAAAAAGTCCACAGCGTGCGGTGTAAGCTGAAGTTACGGTGGTAGTTCGAGTTTCGAGTATAGGCAGTTTCGCGGCCGTTTTTACGCTATACTAGTATAATTTATCCGCGCGCATGTGCAGCGCACTCTGTTTTGGCGCACATTTATATAGCCGCTTTTTCTATAGCCTCGATTGCCCTTTCTTCAGGGGCTTCTTTTGGAGCTGGAAACTCAATAACTGCTTCCTCTTTCAGCCTTTATCTCGCGCGTACGCACCAATTATAGCAACTTGATTTACTAGCGGGGTGACAGCAGGGTTTTCAATGTATGGCTCCTTTTTCTCGACGTTTCCCCGAGCGGAACAAAGGAAGAGAATGGATTACAGAGCCTCCTAACTGCATTTGGATGGCATAAACCTTTAATGGCTTCATGTTCAATCCCAGCGAAGTGTCATTCTTTATTTCTGCCGCGTTCGCCCCGATTACCCTTTCCAGCGAGAGTGGTCAGTCGCCATGCACTGAAGCGCAGTACAGCCTTCTATTTCGTCGCTGGGTTTCAGCTCAGACTATTTTCAAGGTAAATTGCGGTGGTTCATTGTTGTTGTTTTTTGTTGTTTTTCGCTGCAATGCGTTTTTCGTTTTATTTTTTGCTGAAACAGCGCTAAAACTTCCGCGACTTTTTAAATTAGTGGGTAAGGTTTAACTTGTATGGAATTCGTATCCCTAAAGCACCTATATATAATATAATGTACCCCGTTTTGTCTCTCTCTCTCTCTCTTTTTTTTTTTTTTTTTTTGGTGTCTGGAGTTGCGAGCGGGGGCGGCAAGAGCTCGTGCAGCGATCAGATAACACGGTCGCCACCACGGAGGTAGAGGGGGGCTGAGCTGCGGCGCTGAAATGGGGGCGGAGCTGGTTACGAGACCGACGCCGACGCCTCGAAACGCAGGAACGGGCGCCAGAGATCACAGCTCATGAAATCGGTCGACAGCACCGAGGGCCATGATCTACAGACAAGCGTCATGTTCCTAAACAGATATGACACTGTGGTCGTCAGCGATGGAGTGACGCGAGGATGTGGGCAATAATGCAGCATGCCTACACAGCGCCAAGCAATGCTGCTTTCGAAATCAACTCGCACGCGCGGGCATTTCAATGCTTGCGCGCCGCTCGTGCCAAGAAACAGTTTTGTGTATGCCTGGAAAGTAGTTTAACAATTATTTAGCTAACTCTTGAGTTGGAAATACCAGGCAGAAGGCTGTATCGGCTTCCTTTTCCGCTCCCTTAGCCGGCAGGAACGGCTCGGCTACTGTAGGCGAAACCGTCGTAACGCGAGGTATAGAGAAATATTAATCGTGTATACACTTATCATCTTCCGCATCGAGTGTTAGTGTATAAAAGGAGTACGACTCCTCTGTGTACTACGCGAAATAGCTTTTTCATATGTTGAGCCTTGCAATGTGCTTTCTACTCTCTGCAACCATCTTCACACTAGAGAACGTAAAAGATGGCTGGATACTTAAGTCATGGAGTTGCTTTGAAGAATAATAATATGATCTCTCTGTCCTTTGTAACTTCGCTGAATGCGCTGCCAACTTTATTCTTGCTCTATGGTACAGTCGTTTCAGGCAGCTGTCAAGGTTTCGCTTCACAGGCAACGCATACAGGAAGGTCCCCAAGAATGCTCTGATTATGGTCTCTTGGCTTGAAGAGAGCTTCACAGGGGTATGCATAGGCGTTTTCCTCGAAATTCCATTGGAAATTACGCTAACACTGCTAAGAAAAGTATTGAAAATTGTGCTTTAAAATTTTCAATCAAGTGCTTGTCTAAGTCTGTTTGCATACGGGTCCTAGGAGGAAGGCACGACAGGTCTTTTGGGAATCGTTAAGTATTATGTGTTTTCTACCTTGTTTGCCAGGCGATTGCAACTTCCTCTGCATCTTCTATGTAGTTATTGGTCTTGACCGATGAGCTAGTCACCTCTCTTCCGGTGTGGTCAACTGTTGTGGCTGCCGCCGCTTTTCTTCCCAGATATGGACTGGCGTCTACATAGAGTAGGTCGCTATTGTTTCTATCGACGTTGTTTTGTACGTGGCGACTTCTCGCTCGTCGTCTTTCACGGTTGTGTAGGGGGTCCATGTTTTGGGGTATTGGAAGGACCGGGTATTCAGCTCTGCTTTCAGGAGTGAATGTTTCTCTTGGGGGTAGCGGAGTGGGAGGCAGAGCTGGCCTACACCGGTCTCTCTGAGCAGCGCAGCCTCCTCACCCGGGCCCGGGAGGCAGCCCAAGCCAATGGTATCCTGGACTGAGGAAATCACCCACGCAATTCCATTAACCAATTAAAGCTTACTCTCCCTCTCTCTCTTGTCTAAGTCTGTCTATTTTTCATAAGTCGTAGCCGATGTCACTTTGGGCCTTAAAACCCGCATATATGCCACATCAATAAGTGGGAGGTAAGGAAAGGCTTTGGGGTGGTATTTTATTCGTTTGTCGAGTCCTGAACAATTTTGAGCTAGAAAATTCCAGTAATGTGTGAAATAACCCTGCGAGACTTTGTTCACATCATAACTGCTTTCAATTGCCTTCTTTAGTACCCATGTTAAAGCATTCCTTTGTTAAAGCTCGCGAAAGTACAAAAAAAAATAAAAATATGCGCCGCGCTAATTTACAAGTTCGATGAGTGTTGCTTCGCAAACATCGCCCTTAGAGGCTCCGTGTGGCCATTGAGGGCGATTGGCAACACCTTCTATGTCTTTTTTTTTTCTCGCTCAACAGATGCCTGCACTGCCCTGCAGATGAATGAATTCATACAACGACTCCCGTCCATTCGACTGGAAATTATACGCGCATGAAATATCTTGTCTAAGCTTCCCTGTATTCAGAGAAGGAAGGACATAGCCTGAACGATCTTCAGAATTCTTGAATTTTGCCCTATTCGTGACGAGACCAAAGAGCAACCGAGGGGGATTAGGATCCCCAAACGAACTCATCAATTTTCAATGCAGGAGTGCGGCGCTAACCCCGAATGCGATCCGTCGCTGAAGAACTTGTTGCACTCCACGGCCGCCGCCCATTGCTTCCACCTCTTAGCGACCGTAAGAAACTTGTAGAAACTGATGCTATTTTCTTTCTTGTGACTCCCGCCCATTTAGCCGCACAACTTGTTGGAATGTGGCGAATTACACTAAGAAACAAACAAGTGCGGCCCACCCAATGCGGACGGTTGCGGTTTTCGCGTAACCAACGGACGTCATTGGAGCTGCCAGCGTCGGCGCATCTCCATATCTCGGGCTGGCGCTTGTCTAACGTATACTATCATCCCTAAAAACACTTCGTTTAGGGGATGCTTATTTGCTCATTTCTCTATCTTTTTTTTGTTTCTTCCGTTTCGAAAGGCAGAAACTCTGTTTGTCATCGTTTCTACAAATGCGTGAATAAAGAAGTGCAATCACAGAAAGCCCTCTCATTAAACTCGCCGCACCTTGATTACCATGTGTGGAATAGAGCTGCTAAATGTCCTTGCGGTTTCAAAATGAGACAAGTACTTACACGTAAATCGGAGTGATCACCAGTTTATGTGGTCTTTTTATAGGAAATCGGTAAAATGCCTGTTATAATAGACGTCTTTCCTTGCCAACGCTAAAGTTTGCTACGAAAGAAGTTCCTACTAAAGGTAGGAACTTCTAAGACAGGCACGAGGACCCTTGTGCGTGGAAAGGATGGTCGCGCTCTAGGAATAAGATATTTTCTGACTACCCGGGTTAGTCACCGCACGTTTTCTTGCCGACCACGTTTCAGTGGGCTCACTTGAGCATTGTCACTCTTATATTCGCCATTTTCGTTGTTGCCACTGATGAGGAAATCTATTTGGCCCTGCCCTGTTCCCACTTCGTCTTCATCTTCAAAATGGCCGCGGTCCGGTAGCGTCGTCGGTGTTGCGCTTATCAGCTTTTCGGCGGAACATAAATCCAGCAACAATAAGCCCTCTGCACATCGATCTTTGGAACGTTGAGCAATGCCCCAAAATCTCCGGTGTTGCAATAAGTGCGCACAGTACTGACAACCTGGAGGAAAAAAAAATTAACGAACGTGGGAGTATAAACGTCAGAGCCTGCACACATATGCAGGCTATGCGTGAAAGATTGCGATGGAGAAAAAGAGCGAGCATATGTCATTTGCACTATAGCAGAGCCTTGCCGCCAGTCGCTTCAAACGACTGCACATATGGCAGGCAGCAACACACGCTCAGTGCTCAACTACATGTCCATCAACAACTCAGTGCCGCGCTGTGTACGTCTTGTATGCGCGTGGCGCCAATATACATCAGGTTTTCTCAAAGTTTCGGCGTACGTTCGGACAACCGAATCAGCAAAGTTCACACCAAGTCAATATTGTAGGACATACATGGTGCACCTGGAAGTATAACTGCAGATTAGCAATTTAATATTATTAGCCAGCCCTTAAAATGAGTGTCATCGTCTATAATGATGTTAACAGTACAGCAGAGTTGAACAGAAACCCATCGAACTTTGTTTTCGTTTTGTACAATTTCCCAAAATTAGAAAGGTCATATTGGGACTAATGAGAAATCTTCTCATTTTGAAAATGAAGAACTGCATGAAATCAAGCAATATTGTGCAATTTTACTTTCAAATATTTCTCACTGAAAACCGACCGTCCGTATTTTATCGCAGGCAATATATCTCCACTGGCCAGCATGTTTGAAAATGCCACTCCATTCGAACTCCATTTCAATAAGCATTCCGGCATTCTTTCGAGCTCTTCAGTCGCGTAAAGGCTTTCAGTCCCCCCCCCTCCATTTTGTAGATTTCCTTCACTGTTGAGTGAGAAATGCTGGTATGCGTACGGCTCTGCTGCAAGATGGTCCCTCTCACTTCAGGGCGTATCTTGCAGAGTGATTTGACAAACAACAGCCGTATTCGTCGCTTGCCCAAGTTTAAGCAATTCAACAAAAATCGCATCTCTGCATCCCGGAAGACCTTAGCAGCTAATAACACATTTCTGCTCTCTTCTCGGATGAACAGTTAAATGATGCTATTCCAAACTTCGCTGTTCCATTACCGCCTGGAAATGAAAGGGTAAACTTTCATTACCGGTTAGAATAGAAGCAAATAAATTATCATCTCAGTTTTTATAAATTCCTTAATGTTCTCTAGCGATGGGTTCACGTTAGAGGTGTGTGACTCACCCAACCAGTGCAGACGCAGTGAGCACAAGTTTTTCGGTATCCTAAAGATTTCAGTCTTCTTTTGAGCCGCGGTCTCTGAGGCGGAAAGTATTCATGTTACTTCAACCACTATACCGTTCATTATTACAGCGCAAGGACGGTACAGAACAAGAGGAGGACACAACAGCGCTGACTGTCAACTAAATTTTATTCGAGACCAGTAGAGTTTTTATACAACCTGGCGATCAGAAACGAAAAAAAAAAACAAAAACAGGAAAGCATGCAAGAATAGCAACAGGAATGTGCAAGGGTACAAGAACGGAGGTTGGCCGAGACGTATCAGATTTCATATTCTAGATTCAGTTCAGTTCAGGCGTTCAGTCGTGTCCGACTCTTCGTGACCCTATGGACCATGTCACGCCACGCTTTCCGGTCTCTCACTATCTTCTTAACATCACATAGCTTCATCTGCAATGCCTCGAGAATGCCATCTAACCATCGCGTTCGCTGCCTACCCCTTCTCCGGCGACCCTCAACCTTTCCCAACATCAAATCTTTCTCCAGCGACTCCTCTCTTCTCATCAGATGACCAAAGTAGCTGAGCTTTAACTTTAGAATTTGACCCTCCAATGAGCAGTCAGGGTTTATGGTCGACAATATCGACTGATTTGATCTTCTGGCAGTCCAAGGAACTCTTAAGAGTCTTCGCCAGCACCACAATTCAAACGCGTCAATTCTTCGGCGGTCAGCCTTTTTCACAGTCCAACTCTCGCATCCATACATCACAACTGGAAAGACCATAGCACGGGTTATACGGATCTTGGTTGGCAGACTAATGTCTCTGCTCTTTACTAGGCGGTCAAGGCTAACCATTGCTCTCTTTCCCAGAAGCAGGCGTCTCCTAATTTCATGGCTGCAGTCTCCTTCCGAGGTAATCTTGGCGCCCAAGAACAGAAAATCTGTCACAGCTTCCACTTCTTGTCCATTGATGCTCCAGGACTTGATAGGGCAAGACGCCATGATCTTCGTCTTTTTAATGTTCAGTTTAAGCCCAAACTTCTCACTCTCTTCTTGTACGCGCATCAGAAGTCTCTTGAGTTCCACTTCACTTTCTGCCATTAAAGTGGTATCATCCGCATATCTAAGGTTGTTGATACGTTTTCCAGCAATCTTCACTCCAGCTGAAGACTCGTCCAGACCGGCCTTCCTCATGATGCACTCTGCATATAGGTTAAATAGGCAGGGCGATAGTATGCAGCCTTGCCTCACCCCTTTCTCAATCGGAAACCAATCAGTAAGACCATGCCCAGTTCTGACTGTGGCCTCTTGCCCTTCATACAGGTTCCTGAGGAGACAGATGAGGTGAATTGGAACTCCCATCTCTCGGAGAGCTTGCCACAATCTGCTGTGATCTACGCAGTCAAACGCTTTCGCATAATCAATAAAGCAGAAGTAAATGGGTTTCTGGAACTCTCTTGCTTTTTCCATGATCCAGCGAAGGTTGGCAATTTGGTCTCTAGTTCCTCTGCCCTTGCGAAACCCAGCTTGCACGTCCGGAAGCTCCCGATCCACATACTGCTGCAGCCTACCTTGCAGGATTTTTAACATCACCTTGCTAGCATGCGAAATAAGCGCGATCGTGCGGTAGTTGGAACAATCTTTGGCACTGCCTTTCTTTGGAATGGGGATGTAAACTGACCTCCTCCAATCCTGTGGCCACTGCAGGGTTGTCCAAATCTTTTGACATAATGTATGCAGTGTGTTAACAGCGTCGTGGTTGAGGTTTTGAAGCAACTCAGCTGGAATACCATCAATTCCGCTTGCTTTGTTCTTAGCAAGGCTGGCTAAGGCCCATTCAACTTCACTCTTCAGGATGCCCGGCTCGAGATCAGTAATCACAACCGTCCTATGTTGGGATTGCACATCCGGGTCCTTCTTGTACAGTTCTTCTGTGTATTCCTGCCACCTCTTCTTTATCTCTGAGGCTTCAGTGAGGTCCTTGCCTCGTTTGTCCTTTATCACGCCCAGCTTAGCACAGAAGCTTCCTTTGATATCTTTGATTGTCTTATACAGAGCTCTTGTGTTTCTTAATTGGCTGTTGTCCTCAACTGCTTGACACTGTATGTTCAGGAAGGCATTCTTATCTCTCCTTGCTATTTTCTGAAAATCCGCATTGAGCACCTTGTATCTTTCTCTTTCCCCCATACCTTTTGCCATCCTCCTTTCCTCAGCTATTTGCAAAGCCTCTTCAGATAACCAGTTTGCTTTTTTGCATTTCTTTTGCTTTGGAACTACCTTAGTAGCAACTTCTTTTATTATATCACGAACATCAGTCCACATCTCTTCGGGCCCTTTGTCTTCTAGATCTAATTCTTGAAATCGATTCCTCACTTCCACAGCATATTCTAATGGAATCTGATCCAGATCATACCTGAAAGGCCTTCTAGTTTTCTGCGTTTTCCTCAATCGAAGCTTAATTTTGGCAACAAGAAGCTGATGATCGGTGCCACAATCGGCCCCAGGCCTTGTTTTTACTGCTTGTATAGCGCTTCTCCATCTCTGCCGGCAAATAATATAATCGATCTGATTCCTGTACAGACCGTCCGGTGAAATCCATGTGTACAGGCGCCTCTTGTGCTGTTGAAAATGAGTATTCGCTATGGTCAGGTTGTTTTCTTGACAGAACTCTACTAGCCTCTGCCCAGCTTCATTTGGCTCACCAAGACCGAACTTGCCTGTAATTCCGGATATTTCTTCACTCCCGACCTTAGCATTCCAGTCTCCTATGAGAAAAACGACGTCTGATGATGGGGCGCGGTCTAAAAGGCATTGTAGGTCCGCATAAAATCTCTCAACGTCAGCTTCTTCAGCAGCAGTGGTCGGTGCATAGACTTGGATAACTGTTATGTTGAAAGGGTGACCTTGGATCCGAAGTGAAATCATTCGGTCGTTTTTGGGGTTGTACCCTAGCACTGCTTTGCCCATTCTTCTGTTTACTATGAGAGCGACCCCATTCCTTCTCTTGGATTCGTGCCCACAATAAAAGACATAATGGTCGCCGGAGTTAAATTCTCCCATTCCGGTCCACTTGAGCTCGCTGATACCCAAGATATCAATGTTCAATCTGTCCATTTCTCGCTTGACGATATCCAGTTTACCTTGCGTCATAGATCTTACATTCCATGTTGCTATGTGACATATCTCCTTGCAACATCGGACTTTCCGGTCGCTTCCCGACACATCCACAACTGAGCGTCCTTTTGGCTTTAGCCCAGCCGCTTCATTCGTCCTGGAGCTACTAGGAATCGCCCTTTGTTCATCCCCAGTAACATGTGGGACGCCTTCCAACCTGGGGGGCTCATCTTCCGGCGCCATATCGATAATGGTATTGTGACTGGCCATAGGGTTTTCTTGGCAGGAAATACTGGAGTGGGTTGCCATTACCTTCTCCAGTGAATCACATTTTGTCAGAACTCTCTGCCGTGACCTGTCTATCTTGGGTGGCCCTACACAGCAGAGCTCACGACTTCATCGAGTTTCGCAAGCCCCTCCGCCACGACAAGGCAGTGATCCATGAAGGGGCATATTCTAGATATTTGACCTCTTTCTGGGACAATGCCACTGATGCAATCGTCCTGCAATCTTATAATCACACAAGCTTCTATAATCTCTCTTGTTAATGCGTCTCGGTGTTTCCCTATGACACTGCATTGCATAGGTTCACATTGATCGTCACTATCATCTTCTGCAATGTTTGGCTACGTGGCCTGAGGTGGCAACACGTGCGACATTATCACTGTGCTCTTTTAGCCTTTTGTTGAGACAGCGGCCAGTCTGCCCGATGTACTTTTTCCCACAGGACGTGGAATACACCACACCTTCTTGACACGGGACAAAATGATCCCCATGTTTAACTTCGCACCTGCGCGGCTCAATAGTCGTGCAATTAACGTTTTTGCACATCCTGGAAAGTTTTTGTGGCGCTGAAAATACTACGTCAACCCCCGCCCGACTTCCAACTTTTCGGAGGTTGTGCGACACCTGATGGAGGTAAGGCAAAACAACAACCTCCCTTCTTTCCCTTTGCGTAACCGATTCGTTAGTGTGGCGAGGTCTCAGGTTTTTCAGCTGCTTTATCCACCGACACTAGCACATCGAACGGATAACCAGCCATTGTAAGGCGATCAACTTGTTTCGCAAAGCTTTGTCCCATACTATGCTTGCAACACTTCTTTAAAACATTATTAAAAACAGAATGAATAATGGCCCTTTTTACAAGTTTTGAATGAGCTGATGCATATGGAAGGATGGGTTTTTTAGCTCAACCTTAGCTTTGAGCAGCAGTTCCTAAAGATTCATTCAGGGTTCACAGAGTGTCTTGAACCACTGGTTATAACACATGAAAACCCACTTAATGACTCTATCCGGTTCTTAGATCTCGCCCTTCATTTCACTCCGTCCCATGTGTGTTGGTCGTACGAACCTTGAGCTAAAAAACCCATCCTGCCATATGCATCAGCTCATTCAAAACTTGTAAAAAGGGCCATTATTCATTCTGTTTTTAATAATGTTTTAAAGAAGTGTTGCGAGCATAGTACGGGACAAAGCTTTGCGAAACAAGTTGATCGCCTTACAATGGCTGGTTATCCGTCCGATGTGCTAGTGTCGGTGGCAGAAAAGCAGCTGAAAAACCTGAGACCTCGCCACACTAACGAATCGGTTAGGCAAAGGGAAAGAAGGAAGGTTGTTGTTTTGCCTTACCTCCATCAGGTGTCGCACAACCTCCGAAAAATTGGAAGTCGGGCGGGGGTTGACGTAGTATTTTCAGCGCCACAAAAACTTTCCAGGATGTGCAAAAACGTTAATTGCACGACTATTGAGCCGCGCAGGTGCGAAGTTAAACATGGGGATCATTTTGTCCCGTGTCAAGAAGGTGTGGTGTATTCTCTGTCCTGTGGGAAAAAGTACATCGGGCAGACTGGCCGCTGTCTCAACAAAAGGCTAAAAGAGCACAGTGATAATGTCGCACGTGTTGCCACCTCAGGCCACGTAGCCAAACATTGCAGAAGATGATAGTGACGATCAATGTGAACCTATGCAATGCAGTGTCATAGGGAAACACCGAGACGCATTAACAAGAGAGATTATAGAAGCTTGTGTGATTATAAGATTGCAGGACGATTCCATCAGTGGCATTGTCCCAGAAAGAGGTCAAATATCTAGAATGTGAAATCTGATACGTGTCGGCTAAGCTCCGTTCTTGTACCCTTGCACATTCCTGTTGCTATTCTTGCATGTTTTCCTGTTTGTTTTATTTTTTTTTTTTCCGTTTCTGATCGCCAGGCGGTATAAAAACCCTACTGGTCTCGAATAAAATTTAGTTGACAGTCAGCGCTGTTGTGTCCTCCTCTTGTTCTGTGCCGTCCTTGCGCTGTAATAATGAATGTATGTAACCAACTCGCCCAAAATGTTGTATTATGGCACTATGCCGTGCCTCAAGTTTTTTCTGTCATTTGCTTTCATTGCGGCTGCCGAGAGTACCATTTATAGACCGTTTTTAATGTTGGTCGGGCTAGTATCAGAAATGTTTCTTTCGTGCTCTTGCACTGGTCACGCGTCTGCTCGTCACGTGATACGCGCGCCGAAGCCCGTAGTGAAATCGGCTTCTCGAGTTTCCTTTTCGATGCGAAATCCTATGACCATACATTAGCCGAACGAGACGTCATGGACGGCGATTTTGTTTCGCGTGCAGGCGGACGGATTACGCAACCTCTCAAAGCCAAATTGCACTCGATGATTGGGCAAGTGATGGCGTCGCATACTACCGAATGATCTCCCCTTTCCTGCTGCAGATATTGAGGGAAAAGGCCTGTTGCTCAGCACCTTCGGCACGCCCACTCTACATCGAAGCAAAACAAAATAGAACGAGCACTATATCCTTTTCTCTTTTTCATTAGAGGAGGTTCTCTGTGTTCTGAGAACAAAGTAAAGTATCGGAATATATGGAAAAAAAGAAAGAAGAAAAAGAAATCCTAGGCTGAGTTACATAAACTGCATTTATCTCGTTCGTAGAATAAAGACTATAGCTTAATTGAAAAGCTACAATACCACATACTTTATTAACTTAGTAGCATTTTATTTCATTCCTATTTTTCTTCCTTCGCTATCACTAGCCACTGCTTCCCGACTTCTCAGATCACGGTGGACAGCAAGAGTGACGTGAAAGATGAAAACGAAAGGAAAGGCGCAAAAATGCGATACCACCTACATCACTGGGTTAGTTAATTCTAACGCTACGCTATAAGCGCAACAGATAATGACGTCGTTACGACAGCTGGGCAACCAGCACATTCACCGATATGCAGCTACGTCCAGGTGCTGCAAAATTAATTCAATTTCCATCAAGCACAGTATGTACCTTTGCGCAAGCCCAAACACGAGGCGAAAATAACTCGACGGATCCCCCGAAACCATTGAAGATTGCTCAGCATTGCAAAAGGTAACGCTAGCTGACACTGAGTAGGCCAGTTTCCGAACGCTGGGCCAAGAGACCGTGGCCGGCAGTCTGGTACACGTAGGCGTCTGTGCAAATGCTGTCTGCAAATCTCCAGCGGTGCCAGGTTGATTACCGAAGGTCTTTCAACACCGTGGGCCTCGAGTTCACGATACCTTGCACTCTCGGCTGGTTCCATTCTATGTGGGAATGGCGCGGATACGTGCATTCTCCGGCCTGTTCAAATTCTGCATTGTGGAATAGATTGTTGCGTCTTTCTTCTCTTCTACAGCGTTTGCACAGGAAACTCTTACAGGGAAGAGAAGTGGGAGATCGTGCTTGCTTAGGTTTTTTTTTTTTTTTTTTTTTTTTTTCACGGTGCATCCAGAGTAGACGAGAAAACGGTGTACTTGGCCTACCACGGTCGCATTTGAATTTAGATGAACTCTCCGAGTCCCGAAACGCAGTGCGTCAGCACAAATTTAATTAGGCAAGGAACCGAGGGAGCAGGACACGGGCCTTTTCTCTCACCAGTCTGAGCCTCGCCTAGCGGCCTTTTGCATTATACATGTTGACTTCCACAATTTCCTCGCAAGCGCTACCTGCGAACACCTCCTCGGTAGCGCGCGCGCGGTGTCCACCGCGTATACGAAAGCGCGAACACTGGCACAACCTCGTCGACGCAAGGTGTACTTCTTTTTTCGTTTCACTTTATTTTGTTCTCTCGTTGTAGCGCCGTCAACTCGTCGGTTCTACACATTAACCCAAGCTCACATTCGAGACGGCCCGCTGGACGTGCCAATCGCTGCCAAGAAAACGGCCAAACAAAGCGGGCCTGGCGGTCGTACTCCTTTCGGGCCCTCTTCGTGCCTGTGCGCACAGCGTTTCTACGTGTACGCACTTTCGGAATAAAATGAAACCCGGGCGGACACAAGTGAAACGTGCATTTACCTCCTTGACTGTATTCCATGGTATTTGGTCTCCGCGTAAAATAGACCTGGCATCCAAGCGGGGAAACGCTGGCGCAACGAGGATATTTGACAGCGCACACCGTCCTTTACTGTTGCGGCCTCTGGCATTCCAATTTGTTCGGGTATTAAGGCGACGTGCACTCGATGGCAGGCGTCGTTGTGTATAAAGTGAGAATGCTGTACAGAAAATTTCAATCGCCGTAATAGTGGACTGTCTTGGCAACAGAATAAGTGAAAGCGTCGGTTTATTTCCCTTGCCGCTCACGAGTGGCTCTGAACAAGCGAACTCACGAGTGAAGTTAAAAGGGAGGGCGGCGCCTCTCATGGCAACCCTTCTCTGTTGAGCAAGAACGGCCCACTAAAAACCTGCACAAGCAAAATGCTGCCCGGAAAAGGGATAAATCAGATTACAGCAGCGAGTTTAGTCGGAAGCTTCCACAGCAGCCTGCAAAGCCCAGAACTCGGATATACGGCTTTCTTCTTTTCTTTTCTTTTCTTTTCTTTTTCAACTTCGCTGGGATTAGGATGAGGCGCCAGCGGCATTACGCAAAACAGTGGCCGCTGCTGAAAGCCGCTTAACACTCGGTCGATGCCTGAATTAGACGTGAGCGCGTGCGAAGGAAAAAAAAAAGAAAAGAAAAAGAAAGGGATCACCGCCAAGTCGCGTCGTCGCGGGTGACGAATGCCATTGGGCAGCCTACGCTTGATAGGAAGTGGCGTGCGCAGATGCTTCAGCGCAGTACGCGAGCTCATTTGACCGGCACTAATGCGGAAGAATGCAATCTGCCAGGGCAAGTTTCGAAACTTCTCTCGAGGAATGCGTCCAGTGAAAAAAAAATTATATACATAAATATAATTAGAGCTGAATCCTGCATGCGCCGTTGACCCCCGTCAGAATAATGTAGGAGGTCCGCTTTCCTGGATCAAACCAGATCGTAATTCTCCATGGAACAAAGAAAAAGAGGTATATCTGCGCTTTTTTTTTTTTTTTTATCATCGCTGTTGGCCGTTGGCCGCTGCCCTCGTGTCCGTCGAGCCCATATCTGTTGTAAAGTGTTCGCTCTACCAGTCGCCTTTGTGAGCGCCCTAACTTTGTGGGCCTCTCAACTGCTAGCGGTACGAAGTTTAAAAATCAAATGTTTTTTCGGCACTTTCATTCTCTTGACCGAGTGCACTTTTCCAAAAAGAAGCTGCAGCGAACTTGATCGCAAACTATACTGGGCCATCGGCACTGGATATTAATGAGAAGCGTGCGTCCGCATGGAGTCAAAGGGTTTTCGGATAGGGATGCTGGATTCTGCTAGCGGTGTGTAATAGTATGGTGGAATAAGGGTTTTGGCAGAAACCCAACTGATCATGTTTCCATCCATAGTACTAGTGCGGTATGCGCGGTGTAGCGTCTCGTTGACGTGTAGAACTCTATGAGACGAATAGAAGTTCAACGGATGCCTATCCGAGCTGCTGGCGCTTTTTTTCTCTCAGCAGCACAAGTGTGCATTCTTCTCTTTCGTGTGCTATGTTGAGCAATAATTGGCATCGTCGCAATAAATCTACGCTTCCGCCAGTAAAGCATAATGTTCAACCAATTCTGACCACGTAAAAAGTCAGTCCTTGCTTCCTTCTAGCGTGCTGTGACGTGGATCGCCAATGAAGCGGCAAATAAAGACAATGAGGATTTCGACACCGGTAGATGGCGGCATCTACCTGACATATATATAATCTTCAAAAACATACCATTTTTATTTTTACCATAACCGAGATAAAAATAATATAGATAAAAGCTGCATTGAATATTACACCACTGAAAAATAAAAAAAAAAAACAGGATAGCGCAAAAGCTAAACCGTCACCTGTGTTTTTCCATTAAATGGCAAGAAATAGAGATTTTTTTTCTATTCTAAGCTATCATTAACTCTATCAACAATCAGGGAACGGCTTTATAAGCACTGAGAAAGTTTTAGGTATGGTACGAGATAAAATGTATCTAAATGCAGTAAATAATTAATCGAATATGTAACTCCTGCTCATTTAGGGGAAGGACTAAGTAATTCTACAGAATAAAATCATGCGGTCAGTTTGATATTTATGTTCTTACTTTTATTCTACGTAATGCAATAACAAGTTTTAGTGCCTGGTATTTTTGAGAACTGACTATTGTTTTAGGTGGTTTTTATTATTATCGAAGATGGTGACGCTTCTTAAGTTCGAATCAAAGTTGTTTATGTTTTTATATTCTTGAATTTTGGCTAATTTCGAAGTAACTTGGAGAACGAACAGTCGATTTCAGAGCTGCAAAGCTTTGCAGGAATAAATTACAAGGTATGTGTAGTATCCAGAAAAGGTTTCAATGGCAACAGTTTATTGGATGCTGCCAGGATGTAAGGCTAAATATTGACAATTTCCTGTAATAGCTTTCAGTTTTATATTGTGTTATAATCTTGCATAAAATAATGCAACACCTTTTTAGTACATAATAATTTCTGTCGTACCGAGGGTTCTTGAGAGAAAGTTTAGTAAAAATCAAAGGTGTTTCTTTTTTTTTAATTCCCCTTTTTTTAAATCCCTTGGTGCATGAGCAAGTTGGGCTGGGGAAACCACAGTAACATCCATGAGGGCCTACTTAAGGAATCAAGCGGGCAAGCCCAATTTTTCCATTTGTGCATCATATAGGCTTGGGAAGGGCTAACTGAGCACATATTCCCACATCTGGCCCTCAAAGGTCCCGCTTGCGGAATTTTAGGGCCGATGTAAAGCAAATTTGGTCTTTATGTAGAAAAAGCCTGAGATACCCTAATGGGGCGGTCCACTTAAAAGCTCAATAGGTCTCGCATGGGCCGCGGCGGGGCTAAAAACGGGCATCCCCGCACGTTGCCTGCATGATACCATTGAGGGGTACTCTAGGGAAGGTCAGAAGGAACTGTGGGATTGATGCAGCAAATTCCTGGGCTGCCCCAAATACTGCTGCCCATCAAAACGTCTATAGTTTCCGCATGGCCTGTGGCGTGGCTGGAATGTGCTCATACCCGCTTCCATGTCAGTCACTTGCGGGTTCCTTTAGGGCAGATGCAACGCAAATGTGGGCTTAAAGCAAATAGAAGGTGGGCTAGCCCAAATGGGGCTGCCCACTCAAAAGTCGACTAGGTCCCGCATGGGTCGCGGCCGAGCTGTAAAGCGGGCATGCCCCCACGTTGCCCACACGGGCCTTTTTTCGGGTTCTTGCGGGCAAATGCAACATATATTCATATTATTTGCGCTAAAAATAAGATGTACACAATTGGGGCTGCTCATGGAAGGCCGCAGTGGGCCCCAAATTAGCCGTAAGCGGGCTTACCACTCCGAAACTTCATCGTGCTTTTAAGGGTGCCATTTTGTTTATCTAACTGATATTACACGAGCCGCTAATTACCTCTTCTTGAGTTTTCACATAACTGATCTAAACATATCCACGACATCACTAAATACTAACTTTTTTACTCTGGCAACTCTCTGAATTATGCAGTATTGGTTGAAAATATGCAGAAGTAATTGTTCCGTTTACGAGTATGTTCTGAACTGCCTCCGAATCTTCCCTGCACTATTATTATTCTACATACACCACCAAAATAAATATTCAGACCAGCATTTGGGGGGCAATTTGGGCCAGCCCCTATTATTATAATGTTGAGGATAAATTTCTCTAATGCTGCTGAGCATAGAATACAAGGTAAAGAAACAGTGTTCAATGTTTGACACTTGACGGTTAATGAAACTCTGGCGGTCCAAAAAATGCCAGATACAACCCATGAGGGCAACAAGTGGGCTAGCCCGAATCGGGCTGGCCTCCGTAAATCCCTCGCCGGTACAATTCGGATATGGAGGGATTAATCGACATGAATATTAAAACGCTGATCAATGGGGCGGCACCTGCCTGTAAAAAAGTAGGGTCCATTAGTGATTTTGGTATGCTGTTCACATTCGGCTATCTGAGCTGAATGCTTAGCTGAGCTGAATACGGGCACGAATTGGGACCGATCGTGGCAAAATTGGGAAGCCCACGCGGGGCCTCTCTGGGTACGAGTTGCAAATCCCGCATAGGGACCATATGGGCTGCCTCCATGGGCCCAGCGCGGGCCCCCACATCATAACCCACTTTGAGTTACTTGGGCTGGAATGAAATTTGTCCCTTTTTTGCTTTTTTCAAAATTTGGCTGACTTTGATCCGTTCTGGAGAAAACACCTAACTGTCTAGAGCCTCACAGCTTACCTGAAATCAAGGACATAGCCTTCATAATGAAGACAAAACGATTTAGTGACAATACCTTAATTCTTAGTGCATGAAGGTAGGATTGAAAGTCGACCATTTTGCTGCGCGTTGCTCCTGGAGCAAAGATTGCGATATTTCACTGAAACAAGTGGGGCAAGAAGAAATGTCTTTAATAACTTTCCTTAAAGCAAAAGTTGCATAAATGTGGTAAGCAAAAAATTGTGCACGACAAATATTTAGTGTGAAAACAGCAAGGTTCCAAACTTGAAACTTTTTGAAATGGCAAAAGCGGCGTTTTCCACCTCTACTGACATACGGCTTTTTTCCCGGATAAAGCTAGTGCATATCTTACTGCATATCTGCATATATAATTAAAGGAGCCAACAGTCTACGAGTCCAAGGTAAACGTAGGGGATAATTACTATTTACCAAAATTAGTCCTGTGATGATTTTAGGGCCCCTTTTATTGTATCATAACGAGCCCCTTATTTCCCCTTCAATTTTCTGCTTAATAGATGCGAGGGTCTGGTTTCGGGCAGTCTTGAGGTCAAAAAGGTGGCGTAAGAGGGTTCTCGTACAGTTGCCGCCCTCTTTAACGATCACGTGTTACGTGACGCTCGCCGTATAACAATGTTCCACATCCTCCGCAATGGATGAGGGGGGCTGATGAACATCCTCACATTTAGGTTACAGTCAACATAAATTCCCAGGAAAGCGGAAGGTTGGACAGCCGCCGATGATATTGCTGTATTTTGTGAGAACAGAACTATAACGTCTTTGAGGCGATTAATGTAGCCGAAAAATTTTGCAGACAGGCTCTCAGATTAATTGGGAAAAGAGTGTTGGCATCTGGCATGGTAGTTGGGACATGACCCCGGCCTATTCTGCAAACATGCATTGGACGGCGACACCCGCTAAATATATGAGAATCCCATTACAGTATTACAAAGAAAATAATGAATATTGGGAAGAAGAAATTGCTAGTTTGAACGAAAAGACTGCATCATGGCAGGATCGTGGTTTCTTGATGTTTGCGCGGGCTACATTGTGTAATGAATTCCTTTTCGCAAAGATTTGGTATGTATTGCAAATACTTTTTATGTCATGAGTGAATGTACAAAAACTAGAGCATTTGCGGTGTTTATTTGGGTTTCGAGCTGGGAGAGGTTTAGTCGCACAAATCTGTTTAGATCTGTTCGCGATGGTGAACTTCAGCTGTAAAATTTGTTTGTTAGACAAATTGTGTCACGCTTCTTTTTCTTACGAGACCAAAGTGATGTCTTTTTGCGTACAATGTTACACGTCCAATTGACTAAAACTCTGCCCGATTTCATTGTTACCACCATTGACGCTGTGAATTGTAGAGTCACTGGTTTTTTGCACGAAATTATTGTGTCATATCGCATACTAGTAGCACGGTTTTCTTTGGAGTACTTGTATTTGGTTCACAAAAAGAAATTGTACAAAGATTTAATTCATGTTATGATGCCAATCCCTCTGTACATAACGGTGCACGGTGGAGGCCCAGGCGGTGACGTTTTAAAAAGAGTCAAAATGATGCCTATAACAAGCAGCCCACTAACACTCTTCCAGTAAAAGCATGGCTTGTGCAAAAATAAATTTTATTGCGGTAGCAATACTGCACCAGGTTTCGAGCCGTCGCGTAGCTCACGGCCGGTCGCCACGGTTGACCTTGAACAGCCGCGAAAAAGTAGAAGAAAAAGAAGAAGGAAAAGAAGGAGAGAAATGAGGCGAAGAAAAAGAAAAAGTGGAAGTAAAAGAAAAGGAAGAAAAGCAAGAAGAGGAAGAAAAAGAAGATGAAGAAAAAGAAGATAAAGAAAAAGAAAAAGGAAATAAGAAAAGAAAAAGAAGAGAAAGAAGAAGGAAAAGCAGGAAAAGAAGAAAAAAGGAAAAGATGAAAAGAAGGAAAAGAAAAAGCAGAGAAAGAAGAAAAAGAAGAAGAACGCTCCGTCACCCGCAGCTAATGCTTTTGCTCCACATTCGGTTCAGCAGTATTGAACCCTATATGTGGGCTGGTAGCAATTACGCTCTCGCGTCATACTCTTAAGGATGAGCTTAAGTGCCCCCAATAATACAGGACCTTACACTGATAGGGCGTGATAGGCGAATAATGTAGCAGGCAAAAGAAGCTTCCGCCGCTGCTATCGCAATTCAACTAGGGTTAACCAGAGTTAAATCACAACTAATTTTTGTATCCAGGACAGTTGCCTTTTGTGCGAAAAGCCCAAAACCATTGAACATGTATTTGTTGAATGCTGAGACCCGATCTTTTTTCGGGACATTTTAGAGCGAATACTTAAAAAGGAACTACCAATTGCCCCTTCAAGAATCAGGTTTTTAACTGCAGAGTGCGAAGATGACACACCGTATATGACATGTTCATGCTCCTAGGTCTCCGCAGTTTGTGAAGGACAAGGATGGCAGTGAGACAGGCCGACATCGTTGTTCGTTCTGCTCGTGAAAATTTTATTGTGAGTATAACATACGTTGCAGAGGTGTATCGCGCAGAAACGGAGCTGCCGCTTTGGGTGGCTGTTGTTGAAGATTTGGTCAGATTGAAAATATTTTCCCCGCGCCAGGCCTGCCTGTACTGGCTTGTTTTAGCAGTATCTGTATTGTTTGAATTGTTGTCTGAGAAGGCAATACAGAAAAATAAAAGATGTAGCTCAGTTGGGAGAACACTGGACGCGATATTCGGAGGTCGTGGGTTCAACTCCCACCATCGGGGCGTTCTTTTCCCTTCCACTTTGCATTTAACATGCCTGCTTACTAAAATCATCACAGGACTAATTGGCTCCTTTAATTATGTCATTACGAGCCCCTCATTTCCCCTTCAATTTATATATATATATATATATATATATATATATATATATATATATATATATATATATATATATATATATATATATATATATATATATATATATATATATATATATATATATATATATATATATATATATATATATATATGCAAGTGAAAAATTGCTTCATACTGTTTCCAAGTTTATTTGTAGTCGACGTTTCGGCAGGAGTCCTGCCTTTCTCAAGACTGAGGGTACATGATTCTTGTTCGTCTTCTTATAGGGTTGGTAAGAGGTGATACAAACAGAATATGGGCACACACAGGTGAATCAGCTGGACACGCACAACACACACATACACACACAGGTGCGGAGAGCAGGCTAGGCCCAAAGGGTTGATGACTCTTTGGGCCTATATATATATATAACACAGCCTACCTTTTGTCAGGAAACCGAAATAAAACCAAGAGTTTTACGCGCTTGTAAGCTTCGCAGAGGCTGTTGATTAGTTATTGAAAGTAACCGGGTAGATTCGTCTATGTTGACCTACGTGAAGGTTTACCCGTACACCATTGAGTTCGTCTTCCTGGCATATTAAATGCTGCTTCAGCCAAAGCACCGTCAATTCAATTCGCATATGATTTGCATTCTTCTACCTTTCACCACGTAGAACACCTAACCTCTTGTTTCTGCCTTGAGGGGAACGAAGAGGAAGTAAGGGTGGCGTGAAAGTCGCAGTGGAAATAATTCTTCTCTAAAACGTTTTTACTTAACATTTTACCTTACGACTGATAATTTACGGTAAGAAGGAAAATAACGTTACTATCGCAAAAAAAAAAAAATAGTTATAACACTTCATAATTGCCTACCGAGCCTAAATCTTTCCACTGGATTTTGCCATTCTATATGGTTCCAGTCCTCACTGCCGCTGATTGATGAACCATAATATCGGCGTACATACACGCTCGTCAGAGGCAGAACCAAGATAATCTACGAGGCCCGAGTTCACTAGTGCGGGAGACGCCAAGGCGACGAGGAGTGTGGATATTGGAGAGTTCTCAAGTGATTACAGGGAACAGTGAACAAACAGGCCAGAACATACAGCAACCGCTTCGTTCAGGTCATGGTCGTTCACGTTATCATGCAATATTGAGCTGCCATTTTATGCGCAATTTTACCGCCAATAGATCAAAGAAAGAGAAGTAACTCTTTATTTAAGCCATAGCCGCCAATATTATACATGCCCGGTCAACCACTCCGGCCTCGGCCGTTTAAGAATGTCCTCTAAAAGCCCGTGTTCTCGGCGCCTCTTCGCGTGAGTCACCAAAAGCAACTTGCTTGCATAGCGCTCGCACCACGAGGCTCCCGCTGCATGCACCGCGCACTATTTTGAGGGCCGATTCTAGCCGCGAACAATGCAACCTGTTATGTCCCAGCGATTGCGCGTTTAAGGGTGTGGAACATTACTGCACGAGCCCAAACAAATGCATGCAGACAATCCGGATACAAGTAAAAAAAAAAAAAAAAACGAGGTTTTACCACAGCAACGCGCAAAATTAGGTGAAATTGTGAAATAAAAGGTGGAAAAAATGAAGGAGGAAAACGAAAAACTGTTTACGTTTGTCGAGCCGTATGTACAATCGACTTACCTGCTATGCGGAACGCCTCACTGTATGAATTTAATTAATCGGGCCGATAGCTCTCGGTAAATATGCTAAAACCCCTGCATGGGTTTAAGGTTTATTGTCGCTTTATTAAGAAGCCGATGAGGTCCTTGGGCACTTTGCACAATTAAGGGTGATGCATACATGTTGTACAGTTGCCGAATTTGAAATAAAGAACGCGAGCATACAAGAAAATAAAATTACCGGAGCCCCATATAAACGCCCTGTATATAGAACGTTAGAAACGAAGTACGTGGCAAGCCGCACAGGCTCGTCTTTATTTAATTTCGCACGCATTTGCCGAAGAGTAATAACCGAGCCACTAAAAGGCCATTGACGCTGGCGCACAGGAGGCCGCGGTCAACGGCCAGGATCGTCACGCAGATCCATGGAGACTGGTAGTGTCGAGAGCGCACTCTTCTCGCGACTGGCCCTGGTATAGCAAGCACACTCAGTAGATGAGTACGATAGAGGATGACGTCCCGCTGCCCGCGCACGACAGCAAGCATTGCGATGCGAACAACTTGTTTCGGGAAACCTTATCAACGCAGCGAAACACCTCATTTTGTAAAGCTCGTCATGAAGGGGCGCTTCCAACTTTTTACCTCGCACGCACCCACCCAGGATCCTTCAGGTACAGTGAAGAAGGCGATCCGACAGAGCCACGAGGAACAGTCAGTTACTGTACCTGTGGAGATGGATCGCAGACACACTCGTTGTAGGATTTCCACAAATATATTTGACAGGACCCGCTGAGCCAGGCAGGAACGGGAAAACGAATCGCCGGCATTCAGTCCTGCAGCCACGAAAAACACTTTGCGCGTGCTGAGGCTGTCGTCTTCTTCTGCGGCCGGACCACAATGGCATGCTACAGGGCCCCCACTCTAACGATGAAGTCATGAGCGAAGTGGAATGGCGAAAAGCCGATACTGTGGGTGCGAATCGTACGCGCCGAGAACTGGCACTATCGGGAGGGGGTGCAGTGGCACCGTTGACGATGACGTCTGAGTCAAGGTGGGCAGGTTTGAGACGATCAACGGATATCGTATCCTCCTGGCCATTGATGCGCCGTAGAAAGGGCTTAGTAGCACGCCAGAGCCCCTGGAACGGACCATCGTATGGTGGCCGTAAGGGTGGACGTATGTCGTAGTGGCGAACAAAGACATGAGTGCACCCCTGAAGGTCGGGGGGGAGGGGGGGGGGGGGCGTGAATACGGCGAGAATACTGGCGCTGACGTGGTGGAACGACAGTGCTCATAGCCCTACGTACATGGCAGGCATAATCTTTGAGGTCAGCAGGTGTGGGTGGCAAAGGCTCGAAGAACTCGCCATTGACACAGACAGTAGTGCCAAACGTCAGCTCTGCCTCAGGTAAAATAATCACTACGCAGTGCGCTGCGGAGGCTAAGTAGGACGAAGGGTAGGCGCTTAATCCATAGTGCAGAGAAAGCGGACACCATAAGGGAAGCTTTCGACCGCTGGTGAAAATGCTCAATGATACCTTGTAAATAAATGGTAGGAGGTCGTCTTAATGTGACTGACGCCAAGAAGCCGAGATAGGCTGGCAAATATTGTTGAGTCAAACTGACGACTACGATCAGTTGTAATATAGTGGAAGAGACACCGCATCTGTTTATCCAGAGTGTGATGAGTGCTCTTTCGAACGACTCCGCCGTTATATCTAGAAGGAGCATCGCTTCAGGCCATCTCGTGAACTTCTCAATGCAGGTTAACAGGTAGCGGTGGTTCCCGCAGGGAGGACGGAGACCGATAATATCGACGTGCAGATGGCTGAAGCGGGAGTCAGGGGACGGGAAGGATCCAAGAGGAGTCGCAGTATGTTGGTGCACTTTACTTTGCTGACAGGTGAGGCACGTGCGCACGACCAGCGGCGAACGTCGACGTTGATGCGAGGCCAGACAAAACGAGCCATGACGAGACACTCAAAGACGGTTCTGCGGTATGGTGGAGTCACGTAGGAGCGAGGGCGACAGGTCGACGTATCACAAACGAGAGGAATGGGATAGTTACGGAGCAAGACGTCCTCCAACACCAGAGAGGTGTCGCGCGTGCGAAGCCTTTGCAGCTCGCCATCGGCTCGTCGAGCAGCAGCCATACTGTGAAGTCGATGATAGGCCGTCCATTGTGCGTCGCATTGACTTCAGCACGAGAAAGAGCGTCGGCAACTATGTTCGACTTGCTGCTCGCGTGTCGAATGTCGCAGGTAAATTCGGAAATGTAGGCGAGCTGCCTGATTTCGCGAGGAGCATAGGAGAAACTGCTGGATGCCAGCGCAGACGTCAGAAGTTTGGGGTCAGTCAGGATATTAAAAGTGCGTCCTTCGAGAAAATGGCGCAAGTGGTTCACGGCTGAATATATTGCTAGCAGCTCTCGGCCGAAGGTGCTGTAGCGGCGCTCAGGGGGAGCAAGCTTATTGGAAAAGAAGGCGATTGGCTGCCAAACACCAGCCACGAATTGTTGCAACACCACGCCGAGAACAGTGTCCGATGCGTCAACCATGACGGATGTGGGCGCATCACATTTAGGATGGACGAGGAGCTTGGCGTGGTGATGGCAGCTTTGATTCCGCTGAATGCACTGTCGGCGATATCGCTCCAAGCGACAAGAGCTGTCGGCTTGCTGTGGGCCGAGAGAAGGTCGTGAAGAGGCTGCAGCATTGCAGCGCCGCGAGGAATGAAGCGCCGATAATAATTGGCGAGGCTAGGAAATTCGCGCAGCTGCCGGGTGGTGGCGGGCCGGGGAAACTGAGTGACGGCGGTGACACAGGCCGGTAACGGGCGGATGCCATGGGCGTTCACGCGATGGCCGACGAAGTCCAACTCTGCAACGCCAAACTCGCTTTTCGCTCCATTGACCACAAAACCAAAGCGGCTGAGCCTTGCGACGACTTGACGCAGGTGGAGCTTGCGGGTCTCTGTCGTGAGGCTGAAGACGATAATGTCATCAAGATAGGCAAAGTAGCACGTCAAACCGCGTAGGACTTGGTCAAAAAAGCGCTGAAAAGTATGGGCCGCACTGCGAAGACAGAAAGGCATCCGCAGATATTCAAACATGCCAAAGGCGTAATAATGGCGGTCTTCGGGATATCCGAGGTCTCCACAGGAATCTGATGATATGCCTTCACAAGATCAACCTTGCTGAAGATTGTGCAGTCATGAAGGGTTGATGTAGAATCCTCAATATGAGGAATCGGTAGCGGTCAGGGACTGTGGCCTTGTTGAGAGCCCGGTAATTGCCGCACGGGTGCCAGTCACAGTTATTTTTGGGCACCATGTGTAGGGGCGATGCGCAAGGACTGGAGGAGAGGCGGATGAGGCCAAGCTCCAGCATATTGTCACGTGGCGGTGACAAGGCCGATGTCACAAATGAAGAGTCGGTGATTTCACTGAAAAAACTCTTTATTGGGCTGACTTGTGCCCGAAAAAGAACTAAGCAACTCGGCGGCGCCGATAGCAACAAACGTGCTCGTCGAATGCCCGTGGCACTCGTCAACGCTCAATTTAAAGGCTGCTCAGAACAATCTAGATAACGTCGCAAACTGCTACTAGCACAACCTAGAACATTGTAGAAACATACGCAAGTGATCAGAATCTTCGAGACAGATCTCGGCGCATCTGGCGCGACAACGAAACTGACAAAGGTGCGTCTCGCGACAACGAGCATTAACAAACAAGGAATACAGACCGGATACGCGATCCAAAATCAGAGTGATAAGGCCGCCTGCCGGCGGCTGCCAAAAATACAACTACAGTTTTGTAGGTTTCGCGGAAATATGCTCGAATTCTTGTTTGGCGACCGCGAGGCGATCCGGTGCAAGCGACGAGCGCGAACAAACACGGGAGGCCCAGTTGTCACAATATGATGAGCCACGCTGTGAGCGACCGGTGTTTGAAGGGACGGGGTTGGACGACGTCCGGATACTCGGCAAGTACGTTGGACTAAGGGTCGGGAACATTGCTGTGCGCCTGGAGGAGCCGGAGTGGTGGATCGCGGCAAGAGACACCTTGGACAACAAGGCTCGTTTCAGAATCCAGTATGCGGTTTTGCCGCATGTCAAATAGGAGCCTGTAGTGCCAAATAAAGTCGGCGGTGATGATTGGCGAGCGCACTTCCGCGATGACAAATACCCAGCGAAAGGTAAGCATCAACTTCTGGCCGTATGTCTGTGTGGTCGATCCGTTGATTGCAGTCAGAGGTGGAGAGTCTGAAGAACGGTGACGCTCAGCCAACGTAGGTGGAAGAACACAGATCTCGGCGCCACTGTCGATGAGGTACCGAACTTTCGTGATACGGTCAGTGACATGGAAGAGGCGACTGGATTGAGGGCGAGAACATCGGTCGCCTTCAGTGGTCGGCCGAGCCGTCTCCCGCGAAAGAGCATGGCTGGCGGCATTGGCATGCGCGAGAGCCGTAGCGGCGGTGGTACCAGCAAAAGGTCCTGGAGGGCGGAGAGTGACTACCAGGAGTACTGGGGCTCCTACGATAGAGATGAGGAACGCTGCTTGAGAGTACGAAGGCTGCAACTTCAGCTGTATGCCGCGCTACTTGCTAAGTGAGCTCCTCATTAGCATCGTTGAGGCGGGCACAGCGATCGTCATCAGCTTAGCTGGGCAACTTAGGGGCAAGAGGGAGATGAATTGTTTTTACGGGCGGAAAACCGACGTCTATGATGTTATCTGCCAGCGTAGCGAGGGGTTCCTGTGTTTGAGATGAAGACACGCTCAAGATCATCCACACCTGCGGTGTTATAGGCGCTGCAGCAAGAGTTCCCGCAGGAGTGCACTGTCGTGTGAAGCAGCGGAGTCTTCAGCCATGGCGGTCGTGCGGCGCAACAGCGCGATAGGCTTGCGATCTCCGAGCTTTTCTGAGGTAAGGAACTGCTGCAGACGACGCGTCACCGTCTCAGAAGTTCGCTGAGTGAGCATCGCCCGAGATGATCGTAAGGACGATCGGCAGGCGGAGAGCGGAGGACGTCGTGAACAATCGCAGCAGTAGTAGGTGTGAGCGCGCCAATAACGTGGTCGAACATTGTCCCCTGCGGAGTGATACGCTGCCGGTGGAACACGGCCTCGATGGGGAGGAACCAAAGTTCCCAGTGTGATTACCCTTATCAGGGAGCTTGAGAGCGGAGAGCACGCGGACTCGTGAGGTGGCGTCGTGTGAGGCGACGGAGACGGTAAATGAGTGGCCATGGCTTGCACGATGGAAGATGGGCGGGATCTCGAGCTCCGGGCGCTGCTAGGCCTAGCGAAGCGGTTTATGCAAGTGCAGAGCAGGAGCAGAGAGCGAAGACGCGAAATCTACAGTCACCAAGATGAATCACAGACATGCACTCGTTGTCGGCTCCCCACAAATATATTTGGCTGAACCATGCGGGAGCAGGACAGCGAACCGCTGGCATTCAGTCCTGCAGCCACGAAAAACAATCTGCGTGTACCTAGGCTGTCGTCTTCTGCGGCCGGACCACGATGGCATGCTACATACAATTTACGAATCGCGACCGCCAGGGGCAGCACCACTACTAGGGGCATTATTCTGTCGCTCTTTTCGCAGGCGTTTCTTTGGCGGTTTTCGCACGCGCACATTATTTCGATGCCTACATGATGCTCGCAAGCCTGAAATGATTCTTTTGGCTGGAGGAACGTTCCTATAAAGGGCTGCGTTCCAAATGCCGTCTTTAGGAGCGCCGAAGAGTGATACTTCCTCCCTGGTGGGCGGTGGGCGCTCATCCACAGCTGCAGCAACGTAGAGAGAATTCCAGTCAATGTATAGTTATGTTCGTTGTTCCGTGCCCTAATGCACTAAATATTCAAGACAGCTGATAATGGTACCAGTCTGGAGTTACAGTCGGAAAGAATGCGCGAGTTGCCCCCTGGACATCGGAATGTCTCAGTCAGTTGAGATGCCGATCATACAACTAGGAATCGGTGTTGGTGGCAAGAAGGTGTCAAACGGTTCTTTGTCAGACGTGGCTGCCTACCACATGAGGCTTCTGCAGTGCCGTCTCCATAGCTGCTCGCGGAGTCGACGCGTGTCTGTATTAGGTGATTTGGACAGTAAGTGGCATGAAGGTTCATAACTGCGTCTCCATAGGCGCTTATATATATATATATATATATATATATATATATATATATATATATATATATAACAGGAATATTTGTATGTTGCAGAGGTTTTACTGCTGCCAGAGGCCGCGAAATCTCATCCCGCGTGTCACTACCCCATAGGAACGCCAGCAGATTTGGCGGAAAGCATAGCACACTTGTTTTAAAAAATGTGCTTCACTAGCGGAGCATACTTATGGCAGCTGTATCACTGCAGCGTGGGTGCACTGACGGAGCACTTTTCTTCCACCGCGGCCTTGAAAGCGACGATCGGCATCCTTTAATCTCGGCGTATATATACGTTACCGGGCATCGACAATATAGAAGACTATTGCTAAGGCTCCCCTTCGACAATAGGTCCAATTCATCCGCCTTTTATTGGATGAGTGAAGGCGGGCCTTAAAAGTGTCGCCGAAATGGAACCCAAAGAACGTCTTTTCAGGTGTTCCTCAGTCGAGCTTTATCTATGAAGCTAAGCACGAAACTTGTTATCAATGTCAACCTTGCTTAAAATCAAGTTGTGAGGGAAAAAATTCTATTTGGCCGTTGAAATTATGAGCCGCTGTATACTATACATGCGTTTCATGCGTGAAAAGGTGAAGCAAAGGGCCGCTGGCGGGGTAATTATATGCTCCTTTGCTTTCGATTAACAGTGCCCTTTGAGCGTGATAAATTCGCGACGCTATTTTTAGCACAAGCGAGGCGCACGTAGCTAGTCTTGGAGCGAGCTTCTTTTCTTTTTTCTGTTGCTGAACAAGGATAAGCGCAATCACCTGGGAGAAAAACTTGCGAACAGGTCAAAGCAACTACCTGGAACAGCACATAATAAACAGCCGAAAAAGCGCTTTCCTAAGCGCGTGAGCCGCTTCAACGCAGCGATTGAGATGCCGCCCTCGACGCAAAACGTGTGGGCGCACCCTGGAATTTACCAAGCTTGCTTCCTAACCGACACCCTCCAATTAATAGAGAAAAACATGCAGAGCCGCTCCTAGAGACGACTGTGCCCCCATGTAATCCTCCTAATTAGTAGGCGCAAACAATATGACGCCGACCTTTTGCTAAGGGCTTTCGGTCAATGGGCGAGGAAAGAGGGAAGGAAGCGAGCGAGAGGGCTTAGCAAACTTTTGCCGCTAATGAGCGGGAAACCAAGGGTTCACTGAACAGAAATTTCCGCTAGCAGGTTCAATTAAACTCACCTGCTTGAATCAAGGCGGATATTGGCGGCTGCTTAAACAATTCACCGACCTTATGAAAAATAAATATGTTAAGATGAAGGTGTACGTAACGGTACAAGCACTGGAGTGTAAAAGGTGAGCATAAATATGGTGAAATAGCTGCTTTGCCAATAAATTAAAAGATCAGACGGAGCCACTTAGCCACTTAGTGCTGTCTCACTCTTTCTCTCTCTCTCTCTGCGACATCCAATAGTTACGCTCATTTGCTAGGTTAGGAGGTCGCAGTGGTCTGAAACCCGCAAAACTCATTGGAAGGAATTTTTCGTTATTTCTTGTAATGTAGCCTCGCTTGTTTTATAGTCAACACTTTTCATGTGATCATCGTTACTAGTATAACACTGGCTAAAGAAGGATGAGACATTGAACGAATAATATTTGGCTACCAAAACTTTTTGTGAGTCTCGAAAGCTCATATATATTTGATTTTGGATTGGAAAAATCATGTCACTTACAGAGACTGAGTGAACGTTCTGAACAAACGAAAATCCCCTGTTCGAAAATCTGAAGGGATAATCATTTTAAAACATTTTTTTCTGTTGAACAAAGAAGTAAAAAGTAAAATTTACATTGCGTGGTTTTGTTTCCAAGAGTTGCAGGCTTCGTGTAGATCAGTGGCTAGGCCATTTCGCTGGTCTAGCGCCAGTGTTCAGACTGAATTTTCTTTCCTTTCCTGCATATAGCCTTCTTTATCAATCGCGATCATATATAACGATACATAAGTTACCTTCATTGCAAAAAATGTGTGTGAAATTACAGGTATATTTAAAGAAAAGTTCTGTACCCGGGCAGAGAATATCTGTTCTACTTCATTGAACGAAATACGTTCACAAAAAACGGTAATTTTCTGTTTTCTAGCTGAAGCCTTGATTGGAAGGCGAACGATTCGATATATTTTTGCAGTCTGTTCTATGTTCTACCGCAAACTGATTTTTATTTTAATAGTAGGTAAATTCTGAATAGCAAGCAAAATGGCATGACACCCCCGAAGACGCTGTCCGGTGATCGGCGGCGTAACAATTTCAATTCGAAAGAAGATAACTAGTGGCGCCACATTGAGGTCCGCTGTTGGTTGGATCCTTGCTACAGAGGTATCTGATAGGCATTTTCCATTTGCCTCATTTCGGTGGCTAGACAACGGCTGTTGCGCGGCCAACTGTATGGGTGCCATTTAGTATTGCCAGCGCCGAGAGATATTCGTGTTTATTGAAGAAATTGGCGCTTAACGCAATTTTATTGTTCACAGGCAGAAAACGTGAAATGAAAGACGAGTGGAACAAATATATATTGCCGCGAAACCTTCAAAACTGCATTTGTTGTTTTTTTAACAGCCCCGGGCATGCGGCCTTATCCCTGTGATTCTGGCACGCGTATCAATTCTGTATCCCGTGTTTGTTCATGCTCGTTGTCGCGATGCGACGCGTTATCATTTTCTTTGTCGCGAACGATGCGCCGAGATCCATCTCGAAGATTTCGATCACTTGCGTATGTTTCTACAATGTTCCAGGTTGTACTAGTACCAGTTTGCGACGTTATCTTAGATTGTTCTGAGCAGCCTTCAAATTGAGCGTTGACAAGTGTGACGGGCATTCTTTGTTCGATGATCGACGAGCACGTTTGTTGCTATCGCCGCCGCCGAGTTGTTTAGTTCTTTTGCGGGCGCAAGTCAGCCCAATAAAGAGTTAATTTCAGTACCATCAAACCTGTGTCTTCTTTTGGTGTCTACGGCCTTGTCACCACTACGTGACATCTGGTGGAGGTGCTGCCTTTGATCCTTCAAGCGAAGACCCCAGCTTTATTCCTGCTTCCCTGGACTACCAGCCAACAGGTCACCGAACCAGTCGCCGGCTTCAAGGGCTTCAACCTGAATACGGCCTGCTGCCGGACACCATTCGGTCTCGGAAGGCACCGACCCTGACAATGGCCCAGCCTACAGCACCGGTTGTTTACGTCTAACCCCGTGAGCGACCCTGCTTCCATGGACGACCGGACGAAGATGCGGAAGAATGGATGGACCTTTTCGACCGTGTGGCAGAATTCAACGGCTGGGATGACGCTGCGAAACGCAGGCAAGTCTACTTTGTTCTTCAAGGACATGCCCGAGTTTGGTTCGAAAATCACGAGACTTCTTTAAAGGATTGGGAAATATTCAAAGCACATTTTTTGATGGCCTTTGCAAGTTCTGTCCGAAAAGAAAGAGCTCAGGCCCTCCTCCAATCAAGAATTCAACTCTCAAACGAGCCCGTCCTGGTCTACATAGAGGAGATGAAGCGCCTCTTTCGCCGCGCCGACCCTAACATGACCGAAAGTGAGAGAGTAAATTTTATTGCGAGGCGTTAAAGAGTCGCTTTTTGCAGGACTTGTCCGGAACTCGCCGAAAACTATGGAGGAATTTGAAAGTGAAGCATCAACCATCGATCGAGAAGACGTTGGAGACCCGGATGCGCCACTACGAGCGACCACTTCAACCGGACTATTCAAGCCACTACCCCAGCGCATCTGTAAGCGGAGGAAGCCTTCGCGACCTCATCCGTGAGATCGTCCGAGAGGAACTTCGCCGCTTACTTTCATCATTCCAACCACCCCAGGTTGCGACGCTCGCGGACGTTGTCCGTGAAGAAGTGCAACAGATTCTGGGCGTTCCTCAAGTGACGGCTGTGACTGTTCCAGCACAAGAGGCAACAGCGATGAACTACGCTGCTGCATTACGTCGCCCTGCGCCCCGCCATGATGACTTTCCAAGCCCTCGCCGCTTCCGTCCTGTTCCTGAAAGCCGCCCCTTGGCCCCCGCACGCCAAGCCTACCAACGACCCCCAGTTCCCAGGAATTGCGACGCCTAGAGGGCAGCAAACAGCCAGCCATTATGCTTCCACTGCGGTGAGGCCGGCCACATTCTGCGCCACTGCCCGTACCGACGAATCGGTCTCTGCGGACTTGCATTCGACGGTCCACGACCACGCTCAGGTGAACGACCGCAAGAAATCGACAACTATCTGCGTAGCGGTGAGATTGCGCCACCAAGCCGTCGGTTCAGGTCCCCATCGCCGTACAGGGCCCACTTTTCGTCGCCAGGCCGCAGTTGCGATGACAGTGTGCGAGGGAGGTCTCAAAGCCCTCATAGGGGAAACTAAATAGAGCAACCTTTGGAGGTGAGGTAGCTTCACGACGAAAACACGAATATCCTCTATCGCCGACGACGAGTGACTACGACGCAGCCATTAAATCGCCGATCCACAAGACGACAACGTCGACAAGATCACGACCGGATTTCAAGTTTACATCGCCACCCAGCGACGTTACGACGGTGTGCCTAGTCCACGAACTCAGCACAAAACGAAGCAGAGATCGAACAGCGAAGCCAACGTGCAATACTAGGACGCGAATAAGCTACCTTGAGATTGCTGTCGACGGACGCGCGGTTACCGCCCTAGTGGACACCGGTGCCGACTACTCTGTCATCAGTGGAGCTTTTGCCATCCAGCTCAAAAAAGTGACGACCACTTGGGACGGCCCGCTAATCCGCACCGCTGGCGGTAATTTTATTACGCCGTCGGGGCGATGCACCCCAAGGGTTACAGTAAATGTACGTACCTACCCTACCAGCTTCGTCGGCCTACAACACTGTTCCCGCGATGTGGTTCTGGGCATGGATTTTCTGAACGAACATCGAGCGATCATCGACCTCCGATCCAAACTCATCAAGCTCTCGACCGACAAAGCCATACCTGCTACGAGAACTTCGACGCATCACATCGCTCTCAACGTCCTCGACGGAGAATTGACCATACCGCCCCGATCAAGCCTCATCGTCCCTGTGGTTACAACAGAAGTCGAAATCACGGAATGGGTTGTCGAAGGAAACACTCAGTTGTTACTAGGTAGAGGACTTGGCATCGCAAGAGGCATCGTCCGTTGCCGTCATGTACAAGCTGATGGGCTCGTCACGAACTTCACCGACGAATGCCGCACCTGAACAAGGGCATGACGATTGCTTTCCTTGACGAGCTAGCCGACACCCCAGAAGTCTTCGCGCTTCCCAGCCAACTTGAAGACGATGCACTCAACCGAGCCAAGCAGCTCAATTTCGACATTAATCCAGCGCTCCCCGAAAACAGACAAGACCGGATTCGCACTTTTCTTGAGAACTACATCGAGTGCTTTTCTTCAGCGTCGAAGATGCGGCAAACTCCGTTGGCAAAGCATCGCATCATCACGGGCGAAAACACTCTACCGCTACGTCATAGCCCCTACCGTGTATCGCCACGAGAACGCCAGGCGATACGCGATCAAGTTGAGGAAATGCTGCTTGATGACGAAATCCAACCATCGAACAGTCCCTGCGGGGCACCAGTCGTTTTGATGAAGAAGACGGCACACTGTCGCTTCTGCGTTGATTACCGCCGCTTGATTAGCGTAACTAAGAAGGATGTCTATCCACTTCCCCGCATTGACGACACACTGGACCGGCTCTGCAATGCAAGGTATGCTTCTCATCGATCGACCTGAAGAGCAGATATTTGCAAATTGAGGTCCATGAAAGAGATCGCGAGAAGACCGAATTCATCACACCGGACGGCGTTTTCGAGTTCGGCCTCTGCTCCGCACCAGCGACGTTTCAACGAGTAATGGATACTGTGCTGGCGGGTTTGAAGTGGCAGATTTGCCTGGTCTACTTGGATGATGTCGTTGTCTTCTCGTCAAACTTTGAAGATCACCTGAAATGGCTGCAGACAGTGTTGGAAGCCATCAAATCATCGGGACTGACGTTAAAACCAGAGAAGTACCACTTTTCTTACGAGGAACTGCGGTTCCTAGGTCACATCGTTAGCAAGGATGGTGTTCGGCCAGACCTGGAGAAAACAGCTGCAATGGCACAATTTATACCGCCTGCTGACAAGAAAGCCCTGCGCAGCTTCCTTGGGCTGTGCGCTTATTTCGACGATTTGTCCGAAATTTTTCACGCATCGCCGAACCGTTGACGCAGCTTGCAAAGGCTGACATACCTTTTAAATGGGAAGCGCTGCATGGAGCAGGCTTTGACGAACTTAAGCGCTGCAGTCCCCTCCTGTCCTTGGCCACTTTGATGAAAACGCAGAGACCGAAATTTACAACGACGCAAGCAATTTGGGCCTAGGAGCCGTTCTCGTCCAGAAGAGTACCGGACTGCAGAAGGTAATCGCCTACGCTAACAGGTCCCTCATTAAAGCCGAAGTCAATTACTCGACGACCGAGAAGGAGTGCCTCGCGATCATCTGGGCCATTTCTAAGTTCCGTCCATACCTATACGGTCGACCATTCAAGGTGGTAAGCGACCAGCACGCGCTCTGCTGGCTGGCTAATTTGAAAGACCCCTCCGGCCACCCTGCCCGATGCAGCCAACACTTCAAGAATTTGACGTTACAGTAGTCTATAAGTCGGGCCGCAAGCATTTAGACACAGACTGTTTATCCCGCGCTCCCGTCGACATTCATCTGAAGGACGATCACGACAATGCCTTTCTGGGACCAGTAAGCGCCAGCAGCTTTGCACAACAACAGCGATCAGATCCTCTGCTGAAAGACATAGCAAACTACTTGGAAGGAAAGACCGCTTCTCCTGCTGCTGTGTTTGTCGTTCGCCTCAAGCAATGACGTCATCGTAAGGAAGAACTTCGCTCCTAACAAGGCAGCGCATCTTCTTGTTGTGCCTAGAAACCTCTGGCAAGAAATTCTGCAGGCGTTCCACGATTAGCCCACATCAGGCCATCTCTGGTTTGCACGCATGTTGCGTCGAATTCAGGACAAGCACTACTGGCCGCGACTGCCTGCCGAAGTTGCCCACTACGTGAAGACATGTCGTCAGTGCCAACGACGCAAGACGCCGCTGATCAGACCAGCAGGACTACTGAACCCGATTCCGCCCCCACACATTCCCTTTCAACAAATTGGGATGGATCTCCTCGGCCCCTTTCAGGCTTCGCCTATAGGTAACAAGTGGATAATCGTGGCCACTGACTACCTTACCCGTTACGCCAAAGCAAAAGCACTGCCCAGTGGTATCACGGCAGAAGTTGCCAAGTTTTTTGTCGAGCAAATTCTCTTGCGACGCGGCGCCCCAGATGTGCCCATCACGAACAGGAGAACGGCGTTTATGGCAGAGTTGACGCTAGCCATCCTGGAATACAGTCATACAAGCCATCGACGAACAACTACGTACCATCCTCAGACCAGTGGCCTTACTTAGCGCCTGAACAAAACGATCGCGGACATGATCGCCATATATATCGACGCTGAACACAAGACCTGGGACGCTATCTTGCTGCACATGATCTTCGCGTATAACACGGCGAGCAGTGCGACCCCATTCAAGCTTGTGTACGGCAGGGAGCCCACGACGACGCTCGACGCAATGCTGGCGCACGTAACCAACGAGGCCATTTTATCGTCGCCGCCTACCTGCATCGTGCAGAGGAAGTCCGACGACTCGCACGGCTACGTATTAAAGAACAACAGCGCACCGACAGCCGACGATACAACTTACGACGACGCCACGCAGAGTACAATCCAGGAGACCAAGTGTGGGTTTGGACACCAATTCACCGTCGCGGACTAAGTGAAAAGTTGTTGCGTTGATAATTTTGGCCGTACAAAATCATTCGCCGCGTCGGACCACTGGACGATGAAGTAATTCCCGACGGAACGTCAGCATCACAACGGCGACGCGCACGCCCAGAAATCGTACATGTTGTACGAATGAAGCCATATTACGCGCGTTAAAGAATCTGTGGTGTTTAAACTTTGTATTGTTTATGTTTAAGTTGCATTGTTTTGGAACATCGAGGCGATGTTTTTTTAAGGGGGGAGTAATGCTGCGAAACCTTCAAAACTGTTTTTGTTTTTTGTTTTTTTAACAGCCGCCGGCATGCGGCTTTATCACTGGGATTCTGGCACGCGTATCAATTCTGTATCCCGTGTTTTCTCATGCTCGTTGTCGCGATACGACGCGTTATCATTTTCTTTGTCGCCAACGATGCGCCGAGATCTGTCTCGAAGATTTCGATCACTTGCATATGTCTTTACAACGTTCCAGGTAGTGCTACTAGCAGTTTGCGACGTTATCTAGATTGTTCTGAGCAGCCTTTAAATTGAGTGTTGACGAGTGTGACGGGCATTCTTTGTTCGACGATCGACGAGCACGTTTGTTGTTTCTGCTGTCGCTATCGAACTACCGCCTGCCTGTCAGCCAGCCTGCCCTGGGCCCGTGCCGTTCGCCGTCGGGTACCGGGAGCAGCCAGCGATGGGCACTCGAGCCACCCAACTGCCCCACCGACGCATCCCAAGGCGCACTGTTTCTTCATAGTGGATCCGGAAGGAGCTTCGAGTCCCGACGTCGTCATTGACGCCGTCGAGGAAGTAACTGGTGCTGACGGCGTGCTGTATCTGCAGCACCTAGGCGGCTTCAAGTACCTCGTGTGCATGCGGTCCTCGGCACACGCCACGAAGTTGTCTGCATCTGGAACTGTACACCTCGGGAATCGACGTGTGCCGGTAGAACCTGTGGGCCCACCGGTTGTTTTACGTCACAGTCTATCGACTCCACCCTTACGTGTCTGACTATGTCCTGATTGCAGCTCTGGCACCGTACGGAAAACCCTGTGGTGTTCAACATGTGCATTTTAAGGGCAACCCAAGCAAGTTCACGGGCACAAAGGTGGTTCGGTTAGAAATGCTCACCCCGGTACCGAACTTCATCCTTATCCAAGGCCACAATGTTATGCTCGAGTACCGTGGTATGAAGCGGGTTTGCGCGAAGTGGAACTTGCGGGCCACATGACGGCGGCTTGCAAGACACCGAGATGCGAGCGCTGCGCCGTCTTCGGACACATGACTGAGGGCTGCACAGCGCCATGCCAACGATGCGATGGGTGACATGCTATCTCGACTGAACCCAGCACAGGACATATTTAGCGGCGGTACAAGAACTACGAGCGGTTCGGGACGAACGCACCATTGTAAATGAGCCCAGCAGCGTTTACCTAGCTGACGCCACCCGGGCACTACAGAGAGCCAAAACACCCAGTATTACTTGCTACAACCCACCAGTGGTTCCTGAAATCAACGCACCGGCGGAAGATTCACCCCCGGAAAAGCTGGCGGCGGCGTCAGCCCCCGAGCGCTTATCACAAGCCGAAGCAACAGTGCTGCGACAAGAAAAGTCATTGCAAGTTTTGCCGGCGCGAATGGGCGAGGCACGCACCGATAAAAGCATCGCAACTAGCCCCGGCAACGATCCAATACAGGGTGAAATAACTGATAGAGTTTCACGCTCTTAAGATTTCATGGTTGCTTCGCCGGCTGAGTCTGCAGCTGCGGAAAACTGGTCAACGAGTCCTGCGAGCATACCGACTCCGGGAAAGTGGGCGGATCAGGTGGATAGCGAAGACTCTTGTCCAAACTCGTCAAGCAGCGCGTCCTACGACACAGGGTCTCCCGAGACGGACAGTCCATCCTCCTGAGTGTTCACGGACAGCCAGCCTACTTGGAGCCAGCGCCAGCGGCCGCACCACTCATCAGCAAGTGGTAATAATGCGTCTAGGCCATTTCGGACTCCAAAAAAAGCTCGTGTAAAGTCGCCCGAGCGGGTCACTGCTGAGGGTGAGTTCTCCGACGAGATGTATTTTTGAATTTCTGGTGGGCAAGATGGCTACGCTCATCCTTCTTAAATTCATGTTCCTTAACATACTCACGCTGAACGTTCAAAGCTTTCGGAACTCGGACAAACGCGTGAGGTTGTTCACTTTGCACGCTCCCAGAAGATTGACTTACTTTTCCTACAAGAGTGTAATTTGCATAAACAGCGTGAAGTGCATGAGTTTAATGACCGATTTTCTGTTAAGAGTTTCTTTTCATTTATTCATTCCCAATGTCGTGGTGTGGAGGGGGTCATCTTCAGGCGCAGTCTGCTGCATGGTAGTCATTGTGTCTTCGATACAGAGGGCAGAGTCATCGCGTTTGATGTTTTCTACGGCCAGCGGAAGATTCGTGTCATTATAACCTGTACGCGCCTGTGGACCACTCACAATCGAACGACTTCTACGCATCTCTTTCACCTTTTATTTTGGAGAGTCACTCATTCTTGCTTATCGGAGATTTTAATTGTGTTCTGGATCTGCACAGAGACCTACGCTCACTAAGAGAAGTCCGACGGACAATTACGCAGACTGTAGAGTTGCAGCGCATTTTATTACAGTTTGACTTGCATGACGCGTGGTGTCATTTACATGGAGATTCTTTTGGCTTTACTCGGAAAGGCAGGCTAAGTTGCAGCAGACTTGATCGGGTCTATGTTCCTGGCGACCTTTCGACTGCAGTGGTCCGATGTCGCGTACTAGACATTCCAGCAGATGCCGCTTACGTTTCAGGCCACCGCCCAGTTTCTGTGGCGCTTTACCTACCCGGTCGACCGGGAGAACGTAGCGATATCTGGCGTCTTCATGTTTCAGTTCTGCGAGATCTGGAGGCTTCACAGGAGGTTGGAGACGCGATCACGGCGTCGCTGGCAAAATCTGGACTAGGACCACTTGACTGGGACACGCTCAAGGACGAATGGCGTGACGCGTGCGTTAGGGCGGGTCGCTGCGAACGCGAAGCGGTTGTTCTCAAAGACTGTTTAAGGTTCATCCGTTAGGCGGCTCTAGGACTCCAGAGGCCGAGGCCTACTTGCAGTTCCAGCGTGATCAGTGCTCGCGTCTGCTGTGCCTACTTACACTAACCTCAGAACGCATGGCAGCTCAAAAGCGATCTATCTCTGATCCTGAAGTATTGCGCCTAGCACGGGACGTGAACGCGACCGGAAAGCTGCCGACATACGTTGCTAGCGTATACGTAGAGAATGCCCAAGAAAGCACTCAACGACGTGACATTGAGCTCATGTTTTGGAATTACTTTTCTGATCTGTTCACTTCCGAGCTACACACTACAAACCAGGAGTACAACACACGTGTCAACCAGTTTGGCTTCTTCCTCCCGCCACTTATTGATGAAAAATCGGCCTTTCTCATGCGTCCGACCTCTACAGGCGAGGTGCTGTCCGTTCTGCAGGGCATGAACACGGGTACATCTCCCGGCACTGATGGCATACTTATTGAATTTTACCGCACTTTCTGGGCAGAAATACACCCTATGCTAATCAAGACTCTAAACGACGCACTTTCTCGGGACTTCGGACTTCGCGTTCATTCCGAAAGGGTCGGATCGTGTTGCTCCCTAAACCGGACAGGGACGGGCGACAGCCATCCAGCTGGCGCCCCAGTACGTTGCTAAATACTGATTACAAAATCCTGACAGCGATCCTTGTTAAGCGCACTAACCCTCTTTTTTTCTCAGCTAATTAGCCCCCAGCAGTCTTGTTCGGTTCCCTGACGTAGTATTTTCACATCATTAACACTAGTTCGGGACAGTTTACTCATTGACGTGAAGCTAGCGGGATTGTAGTTAGCCTGGATCAGGAAAGCGCTTTCGATCGTCTAGAACCCTCGTACGTAAATGGCATCCTAGGCTGTTACAATTTCCCGGAAACCTTCACTGAAGTCATCAACTGCTGTGCAGCAACATGACTTCTGACGTACTTTTGAATGGAGTTGCTACACCGCCCTTTGCTGTAACCCGCGGCGTTAGGCAGGGTTGCCCGCTATCGCCGGTGCTCTTCGTGCTCGCTATAGACCCTCTGTTGCGACGTGTGGAGGGTTCGGCTTCGGTGCGTGGCCTGGCCCTGCCTGGCGTCTCAAAGGTGAAGTTTACTGCATACGCGGATGACGTAACGTTGCTCTTGCATGGCTCCGACAATCTGAGGAGCTTTTCTCGACTGTACGCTGAGTACGCCTCTCTCTCTGGCGGAAAGTTGAATGAAAGTGTAAGTCAGGTGCTATGTCTGGGGCGTTCTGCAGATACTCCTCCGGACCGAGCATGTCACACTCTTAGGAGTCACATTTTGTGCGAGCGGAGTCTCTCCACGCACGTGGCAGAAGCTTGTCACAGCAATACAGAAGCAAGTGGCTGCCGTCGCCGCTTCCCCCTTGCCCATGAGAAAGAGGGCATATTTTGTGAAAAACGTGCTGTGCAGTAAGCTATGGTTTGTTGCACGCGTCGCGTTTCCTCCTCCTTCTTCTGTAGTGCGCGAACTACACACTTTGTTGTTTGGCTGGTTGTGGGAGGGCAAAACTGAGCTAGTCTCGCGAGCTCCTTCGTCTTGCGCGCGACGGCGGTGGGTGGAGCATGCCATGCTTGCTAACGTTCTGCAGGGCAATATGCGCTAAATGGGTGAAGAGTCTTGTAGGCGAGGTAGACTATGTAGGAAGGCCTTTGCTCCTGTACTGGCTTGGGAGCCATCGCCGTTCCTTGGTGCCCCGCGCCCTAGGAAACAGCGCGCCATCAGCAGCCACACCTTAGCCATACTACGCAGCGGCAGCGCGCATGTGCACACACCTAGGGGAAGCGTTTTCTGGTGAGGACTGGTCTGAAATGGCCACCTCGCGATTGTGTGAGACATTGTGTCTTGCAGAGCTACCACCGGGTACTGCACCAAACACAATGCGCGACACTAAATGGAAGGACGCTCACTGCCCCGACCTACTCAATACCGTAAAGGATTTCCACTGGCGAGTCGAGTGGAGAGTCTTGCCAACGAAATAACGGCTTCTCCGATTTGGGATTGTGCCAGACAACAAGTGTGTCAATTGCGATCACATAGAAACACAGCAGCATGCATTAAACGACTGCGTAGTGGCGCACACATTTCGCCGATTAGCGACTCGGGCATTTTCTATCCCAGTCTCGTGCACAAGACGACCACGCGGAGCTTTTGAGCGACTAGTTGTGAAATCAATTGACTTCATACTATGGAAAAACTGAAATGCAGCCACCTAGTATAGGCGACCGCATCGACAAATGTAGCCCATCTTTAAACGACTGACAGTGTTGCTGTGGAACTTTTTATGAGCAGGCTTTCCTGCGGAAATGGGCTTCTCGCCACATACATGTATTCAACGGAAGGGTGGTATTTCAAGTTGTTTTCTCGTAACAACATTCGCACAGAAGCGCACTTGGACCTTTTCTTGAGCCCTTTCTCATAAACATCCCCCTCTTCCGTTTTCGTTCCCCCCCCCCCCCCCCCGCCTCTTTTTTTTTCTCTTTCCTTCGCACAAGTGACTGCGGTTGTCATTGTTCATACAGTGTAAAAGGCCAGCGAACCACCTCCTAGCCGGCTCTGTTAATGCAGAATAGCTGGAGATCCCTGGGGCGCTACATGGGCTAGCCGAAACAGCCTTTAAAACCTAGTATGTGCATATAAGCGTAGCACTGAGCCCTAACAACGCGCTGTGCCCCATAGTTTTGCAAAGGGAAAAGTGTTCGGAGGAAAGTCGACTTGCATAGCAATTGACTTGCTATCATTCCTGGTTTTTATTATGTGTTGGAGAGCATCCCTGTTTATGAGGTATGCATTTGTACAGTATGTATTTTACAGACAAGCTTGTCTCCCTTAATATGTTGTTTGTGTACATTCAGTTTGAAATAAATTTTTATTTGTTGCTATCGCCGCCGCCGAGTTGCTTAGTTCTTTTGCGGGCGCAAGTCAGCCCAATAAAGATTTAATTTCAGTATCATCAAGCCTGTGTCTTCTTTTCGTGTCTACGGCCTTGTCACCACTACATCACAATATTAGCATCATTTTTGTCACTGACACAGAAAAAAAAAGAAAAACGATCAAAACTGCCGTATAACAAAAAATTTGCCAATTTACAAGAAATTTATCTCAGTTGTAAATAAAAAAAAACTGTACAATCACAGAAAAATTATAAGCAGGAAACATAGCAGGACGGAAAATTTCTGGCAGGATCGACAGCTGCCAGAAAATTTCTGTATATTTCAACAATTTTTTTTTTTTACAGTATTCCCTTTCTCCGCAAAGTATGCCAAGAATGACATCTCTATTCTTGAGTGTAATTTGTTTGAAATGATAGCTACGGTCGGTTTCGACCAGGAAATATCATTTTCTCTGAGAATTAATTTGCTCGTCTTTTTTTCTGACGCAGAACGTAATGTGTGGGTATGTATATGGATGTTTTTGTGTGTATGCATGTGGGCGATATTACGAATAGATAAGAACGCTGAGGTAAACATAATACAAAAGGGCATGATAAACTCTAGACTCCCTCCCCATAGAAAGAGTGGCATGAAATAAGTAAACCAATTAATCCATAAAAAAAAAACATTGTGGCGGAGAGCCGTATTAAACATAATCAATACCTATGCGTTCCAAGCTATATAAGATTGCCTAGTAACAGAGACTCGTCAACCAGATGGAGTGTGAGCGACCTCCATAGTTCTCGCTGCAGCTGCAGATGTTTGTTGCGTTTGAGTTCGATATTACTTATTTGCAATACCGTGACTGGACGCGTTATGGCCTTTGTAGGTTGTTTTGCTTGTAGTCATTGGAGTTCTTGGAAAGCATAAGGTCTCCCATGAGGAGGGTCTATGTATAGAATTATTTGAGGCAGGTAGAAATTATATATTTCTCTTCGCTGCGACTTCCATGCACTTACGCTTTCTTTGAAGGCCGCAATAGATCACAAGAAGGGATGCTAACCGAAGGTTGTGTAGTGTTTTGGGGCATCGAGTGTTTTGGAACTGTTAATTATCGAGTATTTAAAGGCAATAGCTCCGTACTTGTTGAAAGTTTGTGCAAAGCTGAACGTGTCTACAGCGACTGAGGACAAATTCACACCGAAGAGAAAGACTGGAGACGGAGCGATACCTTCGCAATTGCTATCGCTGCAGGTTTCCTCCCCTCCCCGTACAAGCGGAGTTACGCCCAAGTGTAGTAACGAAACTAGACCAATATCGGTGTTAAATGCAGTTAATACAGCTTTTGAAAAGGCGCTTTGTAAACGTATACAAAATTTTCTAAATAAGTATGACATTATATGTCATAGTCAGCACGGCTTCAGGCCACAAAGGTCAACGCCATCCGCAGTTCTTCTCACACAACTGATAAATACTGCACTGCATAATAGCAAAGTGGCCATAGTAGTATATTTAGACATGTCAAAAGCCTTTGATACGGTTGAGCACAAAATACTACAACATAAATTGGAAGCCTACGGTTTTGGAGGAAATATTTGTGATCTAATTAAGAGTTATTTTTCAGGACGGAAACAATATGTTGTCGTGAACAATTTAACCTAACTACCACAAAGCATTAATCTAGGTGTGCCGCAGGGTTCCGTGCTTGGGCCGCTATTCTTTTCCCTGTGTATTAATGACCTTCCATCAACGTTGAAATATTCAAAAGCTGTAATATATGTCGATGACACCGCATCACTTTTTACAGGTGAAAATTTAGGGGTACTTAAATCCATCAATAATGAAGAGCTTAATCGAGTTTCACAATGGTTTAAAAGTAATCGGCTAACCCTTAATACCGAGAAAATAAAGTACACCGTATTTCACTCGCGCAGAAAGAACATGAACTACGAACACGTATCTCTAACTATCGACAACACGAATCTGCTGAGGGTACCCCAATACAAGTATCTTGGTGTCCTGTTCGCGTCTGATATGCACTGTAAAGAACAAATTAATAACATTTGATCCAAACTAGCCTATGGTTGTCATGTTTTACTAAGAGCCAGGGACGGCTTTGGTCTTCCAAGTTTACGCACAGTCAGTTGTCCTATCGTCTGGAAACATACATATAAAACATTCCTGGATCCTGTTTCTCGCCTTCAAAAACGAGCTATTCGTATGATAACTTATTCAAATAGTACATACCCCAGTAGGCCACTTTTTCAGCAGCTTCGCATCTTACCACTATCAATGACATATAAATTGCAGATGGCTGAAATAGTGAACACTGTAATAAAATCTAACAAACGCCTGCCCCTTAGTTTATTTAGATTACCAATGAAACAAACAAGAGCTGCAACTAACAACCTATTTAATTTACCACCTTGTTATAATATGTACGGCCGGAGACTCCTAGAATATAGTGGAGCCCATGTGTGGAATGAAGTCCCAAATGAAGTTATGGAAAAAAACTAACTTTTCGGCATCTCTAAAACACTATCTAATTTTCACGGAACTGTCGAAATGAATTGATTGTGTGTGTTAATTTTGAAGTTTTTCTGTCCACGGTCTGCAGTAACATTGTACTTGTTTTTCATTTGGACCCATTACTAGCCGTAAAGGCTATGGGTCCAACCAACTGTTCGTGTACTCTTTATTTAGCACAAATAAAGAAAATAAAGGCGAAAAAAAAAAAAAGGAAGCTCTTGACGGCACGGAAAACTGGCAAAAAAAGACAAAGCGCATCGGAAGACATTTCACACTATTTCTATCTTCGCCTTTTTTATTCGCATTTATTTATTGTGATTGGATAGCGCGCTGCTATGCCCATATAAAATCGACTTAGCTTTAGTCGCTTGAGTGCACTGCAGGCCGTTATCTCTATGCAATAGCGTTTTCTCGCTTAGGGCTTCCGTGAAATCGACAAGAATTCTCCACCGGAAACTCCTGGCGCTGTCACTGCGGCTACTGTACAATCGCAACAATACACAGAATGAACCCTCTTTCGCGTAGTGCCCGCGGTCACATCGCCGTGCGCAATAGCAGGTACCAGCAGTCCACGCGGCGAGAACATAGCCTTTTGACGGCTGCTTACCGAAAATTACAAGGTGTACGCTTAATATAGCAGCACAGAGGCCCACATTCTTGAATCAAACGCCTTAACAGCTGTCCACTTATAGAGCGCAGGATCCCTAGTGTATGGCCGCTGCTCTGATCAGTGTTCAAGGCTACCCTATATCGCTGCTCTTTAATTTTGTGCTCGCGAACGAACTTATTTTTTCGGCCTTTGGGTTCTTCCTCCGTTTATTCCCTCAACAGTGCCATTCAGTGTTTCTCCTTTCTTTAGTGCAATGTGTCCAAGTGGAATATTTTGTGTTCATTAGGCGCTCGTTTATGGATTGCGCAGCGTTTACCTCTGCGGCCAGCGTAGCCGGCAGGGTTAACGAGGAGCAATGCGAAGGGTGACAAATAGCGAACGCACCGCGCAGTAAACGCAGGGGAAGCTGAAAGTATGGCCACTACGGTGGCGACGAAGACAGGAAGAAAAATGAAGGAGGAGGGTACGTCGAAAGCATAAGGAGGAAAGTGGAAGAGGAGAAGAAGAGGAAAATCTGCGATGCCTGGGCGGCAAAGTCTGCGATGCCCTCTCTGCGGTGATGGCTGCTACGAAACGCTCCACCCGAATACAGCCGTGCCGCCAGTGCCGAGGCCAAGTGCCGCCGCCGTTAGGCACTGTGTGTTTTGTCGGAAATCGCCTACGGTTCATATGCCGTTCGAACTGCGCTCAAATTTCTATTTTCATGTGCCGTAGTCGTTGACAAATCTTTTTTTCTCTCTCTCTCTCTTTCCCCTCGTGCCATGAGCTCGTCTTAAGCCCTTCATGACGACGTATCGAGATCACTCCAGTTTCTAATTTCTCCGCGCCATCCTTATATTCCATATTTTCATTCCGGCATTTGCCCATTCCATTCATTTCTTTATTTCTCCACCTTTCTATTACTCCCTTTATATATACACTCCCCACAATATCTATTTCTCCGCATTTTATACTTCTGTATCAGCCTTTCGTCATGCCCCTGTAGTCATGTTCAGCCCCGATGCCGCTTCTCTGTTATGGTCTCGGGGCTCGTCGCTGTAAAAGCTACCAGGGCTTTCAGCGTCACGACCTTTTGTGCTGACTTCCACCGAGGATGTCTTTCACCCGACGGTTGCGAATCTTCTTCAGACTAATTCGTTTCCTCTTTTACCGTCTAGTTTCAAAAGGAAACTAGCACATTCAAGAAACCCCACGCAGCGTGATGCAACTTGTTCGTGCACTTAGTAGACGGTGGACTGAGAGTGTCTTAGCAACATAGAAAATTGATTACACTGTCCCCGAGGTTTTCGTAAAGCGTGTAGAAAATTTAGACATAATGGCATGATAAACCTACACTCTTGCCGTGGCATTCTAAGGAATGAAAGGCCGGGAAATTAAGATCGCAGCATGAGCCAGACGTCCAATTCCATCCTGGTTTCTCTGCAGATGACGTCTCTTTGCCTCCTCGTTACTGTGCTGCGAAAGAAGAACCAGGGCGAGGTATAAGAAAAGAAACTGCACCCGAGGTATAAAAGGCAAAGTCGTAATGAAGCTTTCTGAATAGACGGAAGGAAATGGGAGAGCAGTCTGTCGTACTCTGAGTAAATGGCGAAGAAGAAGTGGCATTCACTGCGTCATTCACGTGTAGAAGTCTTTCAGTGAGTGGTCAGCCCCAAACGACATATTTTAGCGGAAAAAAAAAAATTAGCAGGCTACCTGCCCGAGAGCACGATATATAATTTCAGGGTGTACAGAAATAGTTAACTTGGAAAAATTTCTACCTTTGTGCACCTCCGATCTGCTGGGATGTAACTGACATTTACTTATGTAACGCAACTTTACTTAGTGCCCTTCTCACTCTTGTTCCAAACCTCTGGGTTTTGTAAGTGAAACAACAAATTTTTGTAGGCCCACCTCAAAGATCCCTATACGCGCAATGGTAAACGGGCTAGCGCGACTGGGAAATACACTTGCTGCAAACAATGTGGGTGGTTGCAACAAAGGCGAGCGCTGTGGCGCCAATAATCAAAGACACGAGACAGATATTAAACTACGGTAAAGTTCGCGAGCCTAGGTGACTCGGCAGGTTGGTTCTACATAACCTATAGCAAATCTCAGGATACAAGCAGTGAGGAGTGTGGTTGCATGCACCAGAGGGTAATTCCTTATTGCAAATGTTTAGTGAGAGCAAGTGAGAGTATTGCAAATGTTTAGAGAGAGGCTTGATATACTTAGAAACCAGCACCGTAAACGCTAGAGAGCCGTCCGTTTAGACTGTCTGTAGACTGTACATATGCAACCTAAACGTTGCAACCTTGCGTAATTTATCTTGTGGTAGATGGAGTATTTATGCATGTATTTGCGTTAGAAAGTGCCTTTATTTCAAGTCATGACAACCTATCTCAAATTCATAGACAGTTCTTAGTAGCTTCTTGTTTTTTTTTTTTTTTTTTTCGCACGGAAGTTGCTGGAGTGTACTTATATGAGTGCTGAATCGAATAAACTCTCACTTCCAAACTAGCGCCGTGTGTATCTGTTGCTCCTTCTTTGTTGGTGCCCCGCTTCCCTGTTCCACCAGAAAAAAATGTTGGGTCGGACGAGAGGAAGAAGATGGCTACACAGTATGAAAGATAAATGAAGGGTTGAGGGTGAGCGTCATTTCGTAAGTCAAGCCAGCGTTTCGGCAAGGAGACTTGTCTTCGTCTGGACAGCGCGATCGTCACTGGCAGGGTCACTGGCAAGAAAGGCATCCCTTTGGAATTCCTGTCTCCTTTCAAGAAACACCTGCCAGCCCTGAGCCTGCCTGTGATGCTGACTCACAATTTGCCTGGCATTGTAGTTTTTCCTGCTGCTGCCATCTTTTATTTTCTATTTCAGGCGACGGGTCCACCGGTTCCAGGTTCATGAAAATTCATACCCTAGGAAATATTCCTTCATTCCTAACTCTGCTCCTCTCTCCCTTCCTTGCTTTTTTTCTTCGGAAGCAAAAGCGTATTTTAAACCCTCCCAGTAATGCTCACGCTGCAGGGATCAGCGCACGCGTCAATCATGCGCTACTTTAACGCGATAGCGTCAGCACACACGTTCACCCGAAACCTCAGCCTCACGAAAAAATTTACGATTGGCCAGCACAATAATGGTTTTAGAGGTGATTGCAGTTTTTCGTTCCCAGCCTGTTGCGCTGCCTCTGCTCTGTTAGGAATCATTTGTCCGGTGCGATAGTTTAGAGGTCACACGAAACTGCCCCAGTCTGTAGGGTGAATAACAACCAATCTTTATAGTACAGCAGCACTTTATTGAAATTAAAGCCGCTAATTGGCCGTAACAAAAGCGTTACTAGAGCATTATTACTTACATTACTACATTCCGCTACAAAGCATTCCCTACAACTATAATTATTTATTAATTTGCTCATTCTGCACACCAATACACTGGCCCAACCAGAAAGGCATCTGAACAAAATCAGAAGCAAGTAAAAAAGCGTATACAACAAAAAACAATTTTAAACAATAAAACATCTAAAACAATAAATAATCGCTAAATGTGATAATCAGACGAAAGCATGTTCCAGCTTATTAGTAAAATCACCGGAACCGACAATTTCCCCCTGAAAAGCATACCGCTCTTCTATTGTTCTTGGAAAGAAACTGTGTTTAAGCTTGCTAGTCCTGACAAATACAAATGTTGCTTAGTATGCCTCTTTATCTGTTGCTAATTAGTTTAAGGCAAACTGGAATAGATAGGTTTATTCTTGTATAAATGAAGTAGTACGTTAAACGGCTAATCTTTCGGCGCGTTCCTGAGTGGCTGAATATTTTTGTCACATCAAAGTGGTCCGGGAGTGTTCTCTTTTGTGCTTCCCGTAAATAAATGGCACAGATTTTCTCTGAGCATTACAAATCACTAAGCGTTACTAATTAGCCCTGCTAACTGAGACCATTACTTAGCATCCACGCATAACGTTCCTACGGCATTGCCACTACAGCAAATCAAATCTTAAATGTACTTTAGTATGCTCTTTTTTTTTTCGCGCGAATGGCTTCATCGTTGCACGCGAGGAGGGAAACTGATGACACAGTTTTCTCAAGTAGCGTCACTGAGAGGCCTGTTTCATCGAATCCCCGGAAGAGGGGATGACATAAGCACAGCTTTATTGGACACATTTTGTAAGCAGGGAATTTGAATGTCGCAAGATACTTTTGTGAGCGTATTGATGAAAGTGGTTTAACCTTCCGAAGCGTAGTAAAATCTTCATCTTAAAGTTTGCCCTGCATTCATATCCCGTAGTTTGGCATAGAATACAATAGGGTGCGTTTTCAAGAATAAATATCAGGGAACCGTTAACTGTTTTGAGAAACAGTTATGCGAATAAACGAGAATGGTCTATTCTCTCGTTGCAAAACGGGCTCTTTTTTTTTTTAAGTTTGTTCTTTCACTCACACCTCGTACTCTGAAAGATGGCCACGAAAGAACGAGCGGAGCACGCTTTTCATCATATAGCAAAACACTGCAAGCGTTCCGAGGGAGGAAGTGCGGATATATCAATTCCTATGTCGAAATCTATGATATGAAAAAAACAAATGTCTACATAAACATTTCGCCGTTGAACAAACTTCGCTTGCCTAGAACTTCTGGTTATCATAAGGTTAAACCCAACTCCAGCGAAACCCTATATGCAAACAGTTCCACACATGCTTACACAAACTGCTTGTTCTGTCTGTGCTCCACAAGCCCCGCATTTTCCGTCAAGCATGAATACATACTCTAGTAGAGGAAGCCTTACAGCTCTTTACAGGGCTCACGGAGCGAGATTACGGGAAAACATGTTCAGAGCTCTGTATGGAAGTATATCGTCGCTGTGTACAACATTCTGTGTCCATCTTTTCTTTGCATCGTCTCCACATGTAAGCAAACACATTGATTGAGCTCTACACATACCGTGTATGCGTAAATTTAATATGCGCATTGAAGGCACGGCATTCATCTCCTCTTTCTTTTCTATTTTTTTTTAACTTTACAGAGCAATATGTTCAGTCGCCCTTTCCTTCGATGTTCGAATAACCAGGACTTGGGGTGTTTTCTTTTTATTTATTTACATGCATGTCAAGGGTGGTTTAGTCTGGTAACGGCTCCGACTAATTTTCTTCACAAAACAGAATTGACGACGTTATTTTCAACAAAATTTAGCACACAATACATGGCATAAAGAAACAAGGGGCACTCATTAAATGCAAAGTAAAAACTAAGCAATAAGCAAGTAAAATAGTTAATGGATAATTAATGAACAACTGGCAATAAGAAAGAAATAGGAAGCAATAATAAAAGGGGTTCAAGAGAATTCCAGTAGAGCTGAATTCCAGTAAAACGTTGCTGAAAGCAACTATATATCTAGGTAGAAATAAGGTCATAATTGAAGAAATACAGAAGTAAAATCAAAATTTGTTTTCACACAACCGCTGCAGTGAAAAACGGTAATATCAGCAAAGCAAAGCGGACACCGTTAAGACAGTGCAGTCATCCGACATGAGTGAAGATAGGCAGTGAACGGAACTCCTATATAGTATTTCAAGTAAAGTCTAACAAATCCCAAGCGCGCGGCTATTCTCGAAAAATGAGCACTACAGCCCCGCGGTTGTTCGTTATTTTTGCATACGCCTTGATCGTGGGCCTAATAACGTTTGAAGACCAAACATTCGTTATCGAGAACTGTCTAGCCGCCTATCAATAATATTCTGTTTATGGCATTCCAATAAAAGATGTACTATCCTTTTGTCACGGCCCGTTCGTATTACACGCTGTCTAAATGGCCAATCCCACGTGGAGAAAGTTTCGTGGGGGCTGGTAATTCCTACTCACAACTTCTTGAATTCATAAGAATGCTTCGCAGTGCGGCCCGTAATGCACTGTTAAAATGTTTCGCATTCAAAGGCGTAACACTAACCAGGGCATCCTCTTCATAACCCTGACTATTGCTTTTTTTTTTTTTTTTTTTTTTTTTAAGGATGCGCTAAGCACGCGAACACAACTAATGCATCTATGCGACCTTCAAAGAGACGTGTACAAGGGTGTAGAGGCTCCATGTGATGTAAGTGTGCTTCCGTGTTTACGCGCCGTCTCCCATGCTTTATAAAACTTTTCTAGTGTTCATCAAGTGTGTTGTTAATATGATGTTAAGAATTCGAGCTTTAGATGCGGTACATATAGCTATTTTCGCACCATATTTTGAGGAGTAACTGAATTATTTCAGCTAAACTGCTAAGCGCCGTAGACTGCAAATATATATGGTGAAGGTGTGTTCGCTATATGCACGTATCGGGTACGCAGCCTACCACCCTTCTCCGGTTAGCCAGGCTCAACGCCACTGGCCTATCGAAGGTGAGAAGAAGCAGTACTAGCTTAGAAAGGTGATTGAAAAAGGGTTAGACATTGTTGCCGATCAGCATACTAAGTCCGAAGCGAGGGCATCACCAGCAACTTATAGTGCAACAATTTGGCAAACCGTATGATGTATGGGTCAGCCACACGGTTGGGTCATCAGCTAGCTGCGTGTTATTTCTGAAGTAATCACTTGGGTATGTTTTCGAAAAAGTTACCAGCTGTGTTTGTGGGTGATATGTGATATGTGATTTCAAATTGGAAGTCTTAATGTTCGCGCTTTTTGTAGGTATGCCCCGACAAAACCTGTGGAGGCCACGCCGTGGTGGTGCAGTGGTTAGGGCGCTCGACTGATGTGCCAGAGGTGGCGGGAGGTTAAAGAGCCTCAAGTAGTCGAAATTCCCTGAGCCCTCCACTACGGCGTCTCTCGTAGCCTGGGTCGCTTTGGAACGCTAGACTTTAAATATATAAACGTGAAACTCAAGGAGGTGTTGGAATTTGTAAAAAATAGCACGAACATTTTTGAATGTAATGACATTCTCGTCGTGATGGCTGTGACGACAGATCCAAGGCCGTATAGCGGAGAGTAGAAGGCTTCTTTCCTTTAGTAAACCACATAAAGTTTAGTAGACGGGCGCACTTGGCGCATTGAGAAACGCGTCGGCACAGCATTCCCCTTCAAGAATCGAGCTATGAGTTATGAGAGAGACTATATGTCTCATTTGAGCTTTCCACTAATCACGATGACTGTAGCGTTTAATCTGTGCCATTCTGTTACTTTATATAGCGTAAGTAGGGATTACCTACTTACAAAGGAAAGGAAAAAAAATCTTGGACGGGGAGTTGGCACTTTAAGTAAACCTGATAAATTAAAGACGAACATTTTTAGTGGTGATTAAAAAGATTTACACCTCTGTTTAAAAAAAAAGATCCAAGATCTACCGCGGAACATTAGAAGATGTTTAAATAGAGGGTTTAAAGGACGGCAGTAGAGAGACGGTGTCTCCTAAAACTTCGTGAGCGAAAATAGGAAGCATAAAAAAAGACTCCGAAGCCTTACTTCAGCTTGAAAGTCACATTCTGGATTCCAATAAAAGGGAAATACGAAGAGTAAAAAGTGAACTGAAAGGAGCGATAATCCGCTCGAGGGGAAGAAATCTACTAGCTCCTGAGGCACCAGCTAAACGTGCCTTATCGGATGAGAAGACTACACAAGGGCAAAAAAGATTAGCAGGAGGAGGAGGAGGAAATCGGGAAGGTTAACCAGAAGAAGAAACTGGTTTCCTACCCACCACAGGCGAAAAAGGGATGAGTGGATATAAAGACGAAAAAAAAAAAGGATGTAAGAAGGTAAAAGAAAAGCGCACTGCAAAATCGCAGTTTGTCGTGCAGGCCAGACCGTCTCAGGAAACGCAGGCGTGCGTGGCAGGTCTTCACCGCAGATGATCGCCGCGGCGCCAGTGTCCGAGAACCTCTATCTCAGTCAGTGAGCGTGTGTCAAGATTCTTCAATGAATGGTGTAGAGATCGTCTTTCGGCACTTTATTTGGAATATTCACAAACAGCATGGGAAATGGTTTCATCGCTGAAACATATTTGCACGCAGGGTTATCAGCCAAACTGATAGGCAAAGAGTAGTGGTTGAGAATGCAACAAGAAGCCACAGGCGGCACTGCAGACGTTCTTCACATCGAGGCAGGCCAGATGGAAGTCGGAGCTTGAGGTCATCGTCAAAAAAATTGTAGACTTTGGTTTGATAACTGGCCGGGATTCCATGAAGCAGTCGTGATCTCCTGTGCCAGTATTCAAAGGCTTAATCAGTGCATCTGCTCTTGAAAAGTGGATGGACGCACATACGCCCTCGTGGTGAGAAGTCGGGCGGCTTCGACGGTGGTAGACGAATATGTCTACTTAGGACAGGTAGTGAACGCTGATCCGGATCAAGAAAGGGAAAGAACTAAGACAATACGATTGGGATGGAGCGCATTTGGATGGTACACAAAATTTATAACAAGCAGCTTACCGGTATCGCTCAAAATGAAAGTGTATGACAGTTGCATCCTACCGGTATAGACTTATGAGGCTCAAACATGGAGGTCAGCGAAAAGGGCTCTACTTAAGTTCAGGACAACTCAAAGGTCCATGGAATGGAAAATAGTAGGTGTAATTAACGTTAAGAGATAGGAAGCGTTCAGAGTGGGTTAAGAAAATAACTCAAGTTACTGATATTCTAGTCGAATTTAAGAACAAGAAATGGGCATGGGCAGGGAATGTAGTTCGAAGAAAGTATAATCGATGGTCTGTAAGAGTAACCAATTGGATTCCGAGGGAAGGTAAGCGTAGCAGGGGGCGGCAGAAAATTAGGTGGGTGGATGAGATTAAGAAATTCGCAGGGGCCAAGTGGATGCAGCTAGCACAGGACCGGGTTAATTGAAAAAAAAAATGGGAGAGGCCATCGCCCTGCAGTGTGCATAGTAAGGCTGATGATGATGATACCCGGTCATGAGTGCTGTGAGTAGACGAACGTCCACGTCGGAATCAGGGCATTACAGCTGGATATATTTGGCAGCGCTCCCGGTACCCCCCAATACTTGTAAGCATCATAGTTCCAACAACGTGGAATCAAAACTAACCAGGGAATAGTTCTCTGGGACATTGCGAAGTCAAGCGGGAATTTTCCGGAATATGCACCGGAGCAAGACGACTGGCGCTCCAACTGTTCCGGCACACAGATTTTTTGAGTGGTCGGAAACAGCACGTCAATCCTTCAAAGATAGCCACTGAATGAGTTTAGATTGATTATAATGGCGCGAAGCCACGTGATCAGGACGATATGAAAAGGCAACAAAGTAGTATTACCTAAATGCAAAGAGGAAGGTAAATTGGCGAAGTACTGGTTTCAGGCCTGCCAAAGTGAAAAGGATGAGGTTAAGAAGTTCGCAGGGGTCAAGTGGATGCAGCTAGCACAGAACCGGGTTAAGTGGAGAAATATCAGAGAGGCCTTCGCCCTGCAGTGGGTATAGTCAGGCTGATATGATGATGATGATGATGAAAGTGATAAGGTTGATTATAATGTACCGAGAAGGTTTTTGCCAAAAGATTTCAGTCTGTTAGAAAGAATTTAATTGTCCCCTCTCAGACGTGCGGCATTAAGGATAGAATAAAAAATATGGGATACACTTAAGCTCCATATTTAAGTGCATAACACGATAGGGTCGGCTACCATACCACGTATAAAGCCCCGCTTTAATCAAGCTGTATGAACGTGCCTTAGTGGCCTATAGGGGGAACGTGAATGAAAGGATCCTGGTAGGCTGATTGTGATATCGCCCTCCAAATGAAAGGAGAGACCGGAGTTGGCAGTTCCTGCCTGCCCAACGTGTAGTTTCAGGCAACCCTATGTCCAGTCAATACTCTGCCATGTCAGCTGTTAGCTACCGCCATCCAGCGCCATGCTCATCATTTTTTCGTTCACAACGCTAACGCCGGCGGACGGCCACCGGTGCCGGATTTTTGGTGAACGGGGCTTTTAAGTAATCGCATTAATACATACAATGTCCATGGTATGTGAAGGATATTTGAATTTTGTGACAGCAAACCGCTCGAGAAAAGGGGGAGGGGGGACCCTGATCGACCTGGCAAAGGCTTTCGACAGGTTGTTACAAAACATCCTCTTCTATTCGAACTTGTAATCAACAGCGTAAAAATGGCACACATGAACTGAATACGGCCCTGATTGTAAACAGGGAATTGTGGAGACTGTTCTCGGTCCGCCATGGCTGTCCTTATAATTATCACTGCTTTTCGGGCTGTTACCGGAACCACTGTGTAGGAGTTGAGCACCATGACAAAATACACAGCCTTTTTTCTGGACTTCCAAAGTATGGGACCTTTTTAATGCAGGAATGCATTTAACGGCTTCATTTTCAGCTCCCACTGCCCGTCACGGTTCCGTCCACCAAGGCAGATGCATATCCCGACGTGGAATGGTTACTATCGGAGGGTTTTCAAAAATTCTCGTGTCTTTTGTAGTAAGTGTCACTCAAAAGAATGTTAGGTGAAGAAATACTAATAGTGAATATTACCCTGCCGGGGTGGCGCAGTGGTTACGGCGTTTGACTACTGTTCCCAAGGACGCGGGATCGAATCCCGGCCTCGGCGGCAGCTTTTCGATGGAGGCGAAAAGCAAGGCGCCCGTGTGCTGTGCGATGTCAGTGCACGTTAAAGAACCCCGGGTGGTCGAAATTTCCGGAGTCCTCCACTACGGCGTCTCTCATAGCCTGAGTTGCTTTGGGACGTTAAACCCCACAAGCCAACCAACCAATAGTGAATAGTCATCTTAATTGACTACCTCAAATAACGGCATTGCGATGGTGCGAGATTATTAATTTCTAGCCCAGCGCCAAGGATTGCAGTTATTGTGCATTTGCGGTCACTTTTGGAGAGTGGCCCCACCTGGCGCAGCTACCGCGTACCGCAATTTGTTTTTCAGTCGCGTTAATAGCACCAGATGACATCAGTTTTTCAAAAGTACCCATATACTTTGCTAATCACGTCCTCGTGCTTAAAAAATTATTTTTTGTTTTTCCTTTTGCATATCCCACTCGTAAATTGCCACCTATGTTGCTAAATAACCCACTTCATGTCGCTACGAAAAGTGCATCTTGTATTGAATACATCTTTGCACGGCACGTCTATGTAACCAGCAAGAACTGTGTGGGCTACTTCAATACCACATGTCGCTACTGGCTGTCCTGCGCAACAGCACAGGAGCACTCGCATAATTAAAACTAAGATTCCTCACAATACGTTCATTGTTTATGCCAACAGAGCATGGGCCAGCAGGCAGGCATTACTGAAGTGGAATAATTTAGGCTTAGCGCGGATTAGACTGTCATTTTTTACGTTGATGACGTCGCATTTGTCGCCTCTAAGAGCGGAAGTGTTGGTACCATTTTAAAAATACGGAAAGCGTTTGTGCACACAGCGGGTCTGTCTTAACCATGGCGAAACGTGTGGGCCTTGCACGGAATTTGCACAAACATGCCTCTGGCAGGTAGTAGGTGTCAGCAGGCAAACACCCGGATCTTTGCAGCCCCCGTTCGAAGCCTCGCGGCCTCAAAAATATTACGCGAATGCCTCTGGCAGGTGACATGGCCGGGCAATTGATAGGTCGAAGCTGTATTGGCCAGCCGGCGTTTATTTCTCTTCCGTTTATAGAAGTCCCCGGACATGCAACTGGTCTCCGGATTGTGGGACGTCACGAGACCAGGTGGCATGGTCGAGTTGAAAAGAGTTGCCAACTCGGCAGGTGCTTTTACACGAAAGGGTGAGATGGGAATCGAACACACGAGACACTCGCGCCCTCCGCCTGAATCCTCGACGCCTGGAAATGTTATGAGCACGCCTCTGGAAGGGGCCCATGGCCAGTGGGAGTGTTTACTTATCTCACCGGAAATCTATGATGATCCCACTGTGCTCGAAAGCTTCTGCTGAAAGAGACGGCGACAGCTAAAGGACACCTGAAGTGGTCGAAGTTACAAAAGTAGGGAATTGCTACCGCAAAATAAATAATTCAGAAACGAGCAATAATCTTTCTGCCCTTTTCCACAGGAGATAGCATAAATATATAGAGCATGCTGCAGGAAAGTAACGCTCCCACGGATAATCCGCATGAATTTCATTGATCGTCTGTCAAACTGAGATTGATCGTCCGTGCTCCTCATTCGTTTTTGCGTTGCAAAGGAAAAGTTGTGGCCGATTCAGGTTGTGTAAGGAGTGGAGAGCAGACGTATCGCCGTAGGTCACTTCTTGGAGCGAAGCTGCACTTTTCGCATGCAGAGCTGAAAGTCAATTGACGCTCGGAAATGACCTCTACAGCACGGTTCAGGTGTTCACGGAGAAAGTGTGAAAGTGCAGGCCTTTTCTTGCTATAAGCCATACCGTTAGAGATCATTTGAATGTCAAATTAGTCTTGGAAATCAATTCTAAGGCGCGGCTCAGGTGTTCACAGAGAAAGTGTGACAGATACTGCGCCTTCCCTTCCTATAAATCATTCCGTTAACGGCCAATTTTCACTTATCGCATGAAGAACAGAAGGTCAAATAAGGCTTGGAAATCATCTCTGCGGCACGGTCAGGTGTCCACAGAGAAAGCATGACAGATACAGCGCCTTTCCTTCCTATATAAATCATTTATTTAGAGGTCATCTGCAAGCCTGATTTGACCTTTTGCTCTGCGTTTGGAAATGGCATCTAAAAAAATGGTTTGTAGGAAGAAAAGATACAATATCTGTCACTTTCTCCGTTGACACCTGGCCACGCTGTAAGAAAAAGGTGGAAGGCGAGAGTGAAACTAGAAAAGAGAAAGAGTGGCCGCAGTGGAGGGCTCCGGAGTAATTTAGACCACCTGGGGACCTTTATCATGCACTAAAATATCGTACAGCTGACTGACGCCTCTCCGTTTCGCCTCCGTCTAAACACAGCCATCGCCGGTCAGGTTCGAACCAGGATTCTCCATTCAGTAGTTTGTTTATTGTGCTTAAGAGAATGCATAAGTAGGACCAAGGGGCAGAGCAAAACATAGCAATGGTCGCGTAACTAGGCCCATGTCCCTGCAAAAACTTGCAGCACAACAGCACAACACATAGCAATGAGTGTATATTAGGCAAATTTACACATGAACAGAGGGAATCTACCGATAACAGAGGGAAGTAAAAAAGAGCAACGTTGAAGCCATTCGAGCGTGTTAACCACTGAGTCACAGCTGCGGGCATGCGGCGTACTCTGTCACAATTTCGGAGTGAAGCTTCACTGCTAGCATGCAGAGATGAAGGTCAAATCATGCTTGGAAATGAACTCTAAAGGACGCCTCTTCGTTTCGCCTCCATCGAAACGCAGCCGCCGAGGTCGGGTTCGAGCCCGACCTCGGCGGCTGCGTTGCGATGGAGGCGAAACTAAGAGGCGTCCGTGTGCTGTGCGATGTCAGTGCCCGTTAAACATCGCTTGGTTGTCGAAATTACTCCGGAGTCCTCCACTACGGCACCCCTTCCTCTCTTTCCTCTTTCACTCCCACTTTCCTCCCACCCCCTACGGCGCGGTTGAGGTGTCCACAGAAAACAAGTGAGACAGTTACCGCGTCTTTCCCTATCAATCAATCAATCAATCAATCAATCAATCAATCAATCAATCAATCAATCAATCAATCAATCAATCAATCAATCAACGGGAGTCGCGTCGCCTCCACAGCTTTACGCTTCAACGACACTTCCGCCGCAGCGCCGATCGTCGTTCCAACCTTTCGCTATCTAAAGCCCCTTTCTCTCGCCAGTTGTGTGACATTGGTTCACCGAGTGACCGGTCAGGTACGGGGTACCCGCCGCTGAGAGTAAAGGGGGTAGCGGCATCCAGCAGCTGCGAGCGCCGGCGCAGAGAGAGGAGGGAGTAGTTTCAGCACTGCGCATGCGCGCGTCGTTGCGGAGAGCTGACCGAGTGTAGCGGTACAGCGTCTGCCGACGTCGCATGCGCCGAGCATGAAAGTGGGTTCTGTATGGAATGCCGGTGCACTCTGATGCGTTAAACGAAACGCTCATTGTGTTCTATGCAACGCTCGGTAGCTCACAGCCAAACCTTTTGGTCCACATCCGGTTCAGTAGTGCTGAACCCCTTCAATTTTTTGTCGAGTTTTACACACCGCGCTCTCACTTCTATCCATAGACGAGCGAGAATTTCCACAGGTGATTATTAGCTAAACTTAAGAGCAGGCAGGAAGCATAGTAACAACTCTATTTTCTTGAGCTACACAAAAAACAGAAATAGAAAATCTTACCCGACACTTATGGCAGAAAATAAAATGCGTAAGCCTCATCCCTATCAGGTTGGTACAATATTTCGGCACGAAGCATGTCACAAATGATTTCATAATTGCTGTTTAGATACGATATCCGTAAATCTCGTCATAAATCTAATTATCTGATAAATCTATTAGAAGAGGCCGCGAAAAAAAGATAATTGCATCAGTAGTCTAATTTTAGTTGCATGCACAGTTATAAAGAAATTTTGCGCCGCTATATCGACTTACCATGTGTACCTACCAGTCAGCTGATACTCACGGTAATAGCGGTAACAAAAGTAAATTAAGACTCTTATTTTAAGTGCACGTACCTATTATGAGATTCTGAGCGCCGGAAGTGCCGCGACAAAGTTGCTCAGTGAATATACGCATATGTTCCTAGTATATTGATTCAAGAAAATAAAGAAATGCGTGTATGTCTTTTTGAATCGCTACTTCTACCATCAGCAACCAAATTCTGTCGGACCCTTGACTAAAAGCTCCCGGTAGGTGGAGAGTTTTGGTTGAACCACACACATATAGAAAAGCCAGCTGTGGATGCCATCAGGAGCAGATTTTTTTTTTTTTCTCTGGCACTATTTATTTTTCTCGGGCGCCAGGCAGGGGGACGCTTGTACTCATTTTTACCGGTGGGTGTCCGGCGGCGGGTAATACGCGTTGATTTCTGCACCTGTGTCAGATCCTATTACTTCTCCGCCAGAATTCCACGTATAATTTTCTGAAAAGGGGAAAACGGTGGTGGTTAAATAACAGCCTCTGCATTCCGAGAAGCCTACAACAACGAGGATTTCGCTTCGACGAAGTTGTCGGTACGTGATGCCGATCGTGTTTCTTTTCTTTTCTTTTTTTTTTTTCTGCACCGGATCAGCGATTGCATTCATTATTGACCTGGCGCAACTGTGCACTTGATACAGCCAATCACTTCGGAGTTCGCCCTTGACGCAAACACTGTTTTTAGCCCATGGCTCAGCGCAAAAAAAAAAAAAAAAAAAAAAAAAATCGCTTGATTGCGTACAGTGTGCCAGGAGTGTGTGAACCGATCACACGGCGAGCTTCGGGATACTCTCCTCGCGCCAGAATACGCTTTGTGATTCGCCGGTACCTTTCTCGTTGGTCGCTCGTCAGTGAAACATGGCTGCAGTCCGTAGTAAGCGAGGTATGGCGAAAGCAGCGCCTCATTCTCTCCGCTCCTTCTCGGAGCAATGAACTGCTCTCGTGCGTGATAGCAGCAAGCCGCTCTTTCTTTTTTGTTGTAAAAAAGCTTAGTGGACGCTCTGCCGTCTGAAGAGGAGATGGCGAGTCACCAGCGTAGGCGGCTGACTGGCTGGGATCCGTGAATGCTGGTTAAACAAAGGGAACAGTGGAGACGTGAAGAGCATACGAAGATTACTTGCTCAGAAAGTGCGAACTCCTCATCTGTAGCAAGCGTGCCTTTCGGATTGATTTGTAACAAGGTTTTCTCGAAATGGGCCACACGAACAATCAGTCCAGTATCAAGCACATGATAGAGAAATAAACACATGTAAGCTTCCAGTGCGTGGGTTGTGCCCATGACGTTTTTTTTTTTTCTTTTTTTTTTTTATTCCTTTTGCTCACAGTCAGTGGCGCGCTCATTCCACTGCCTCAAAGAGCAGCCGCCGCGAGCGTCTGTTGTTTATAGTGAAGTATCCATCATTTCACAGCCATGAAGGTACCGGTCGCGCTTTTCCAGCCTTTAAGTAAGGGTTACAGTAGAAGGAACGCCGTACAAGCCTATGCTTCAGCGCCGAGGGATCGAAATGTCAGGGGATTAGGGGAGTGCGAGTTACATACAAGTGTATCGTGTGTCGGTTACTAAGTAGGCCTTTATTTTTCTCGGGTAGAAAAATTTCCGACTTGAAGTGTAGGGTGTGTTTTATTGATTCTTTTCGCGTGACAAAGCAACACTGCCGGTAGACGCCTTAGCGCATAGCTCCGGATTAAATGCATGCCTTGTTTGCTTCGTTCTTTTACACGCACCGAAGCTTAACTGAACGGTGCTTTCCATATGTCGTCTCCACCGAAGATCAGCAGCGACCCTGGATGAAACCCATGAACTTGTACACAGGAGCCAAATTCTGTGTCCATTGAATCACCGCTGCGGTTAAAATTTATACGTGAAGAGTCAAGTTGGCACGCTTATGACATTATAGGGTGTGTAGAAAGATGCCTTCAGGTCCACTTAATTCCTTGGTCATATTTATCACGAAAGAGGAAGCGTTACTCAACTGCTTCAGTAATTCCTGCTCCACAGCTAATATATGTTCGGGATTTAAGAACTGCTAACATGGAAGCTGGAGGGCCGCCTATTAATTAATTAACTAATTTATTTATTTATTTATTTATTTATTTATTTATTTATTTATTTATTTATTTATTTATTTATTTATTTATTTATTTATTTATTTATTTATTTATTTATTTATTTATTTATTTATTTATTTATTTATTTATTTATTTATTTATTTATAGAATCCCCGAAGGGGTATATTACATGAGGGGCGGGCTTGGAGTAGGGCAGTTACAATAAAAAATGACTTCCGATGGCAATCTTGACATGATGAATGTCGGTTATTGAGGAGGTTTGGTTGGGAAGGTCGTTGCAATCCACGGCAGTGCGGAGAAAAAAAATGATTTTTTCAATGTTGTCGTATGGGCGCGCTGAGAGTAGACGGCACTGAAGTGGAGATGACGAGATTACAAATGGGCTGGACGGATGAACACGTTGTCAGGTGGCAATCTCGGATAAAACTTATGATAAAGAGAAAGGCGAGCTAATTTCCGGTGCAAAGCTAGATTGTTAAGTTCGAGTTGGGTTTTAGTAGGGTAACACTGGTGCGATAAGGGTAATCTGAAAGAATGAGACGTGAAGCTCGATTTTGAACAGATTCCAGTAAATTGATCAGATTAGCTTGGTGAGGATCGAATATAGAATGAGCGTACTCTAGTTTAGGTCTGACAAGCGATTGGTAAGCAGTTATAGTTTGACAGAAGGTGGAGCTAATGCAATGTTACGGTGTAAGTAGCCAAGAACGCGATTGGCATAATTGGTTATATGAGAAATATGACTGGACCAGGATAGGTCACTCGAGATATTTTTTTTTATTCGAGAAGTTTGCCATCAGGCATAACGAAAAGGGAGCGGTGAGTAGGAGGAAGCTAGAAGAAGCAGTGTAAGCAGTTTCCCTTAAATAATCACATAGGTTGGCGATAAACTGATTGTTTAGCTTCCACTTCCTGTAATCACAGTCAAGGTCCAACCGCATGCCTACTTTCTGTAGGTAGCACTGTCTCACTAATGCCGTAGCTGGGCAGGTCTACTATAGACGCTTCACATCGCACAGTTCCGGTGAAGCACCATAATGTGGGCACTTTTCGGTCACTTGAAAGCGTTCGTCACGCCACTGATGACGCGCAGAAGGGGTTAGAGCCGCTCCTGCCCGAATCCGGCGCACTGATACCTCCTCCTCCCGAGTGAGATTACGGGGGTGAGGGTGCGATCACGGAGGAATTAAAGCGCGTGCTCGCTGGCGCAAAGATTATTTCTTGGAAACATGAGACATGAGCGTGTCTTGGCTAAGAGGGGAAGGTGGCAGGATATCTGATGTGCCAAGGTGTGTCTATCCGCACGGATATTATATATATCGTGAGCAAGGCCGCGAATTTAATGTATACGCAAAGGACAGGGGTATTTTTGCAGAACTGGTGAATGAATTGTGCAATTTTGAATGTGCGCTGAACGGCCTTACGCAACGCGATTAGTTCCATCTCACTCGAACCCACATTTGATACTGTTAATATTATGCTAGTCGCCCTGAAGCAGCTTAAGGGCGACTAGGGACTCAGCGTAAATATGAACAGTATCGAATGTGGGTTCTAGTGGGATAAAACTAATTGCGTTGTGTATCGCCTGAAGCTCCAATGCAAGCGGGGTGCATGTATCTACGCCATACGTTGCGCGAGAGTTAAGTTGAGGATGGGAGGGACTGTACACAGCGGTAACTCCCTGCGGGTGTGAGTGAAGCATCGGTGTATATTATGCACCCTGGAGGCAAATGCACGGCTGATATCGGCGGTGAAGCAGTAGAGCGATTGTCTGTGAGTTTACAGTACGACCAAGGAGGAAGAGTGTGTAAGCGATGGAGCTGAAGCGACATTTTCCGTGCTCTGCTTGTCTCACGCTGTTCGATGAGTTCAGCTATTGTATTAGGTTGAGTATACTCTTGCAGAACGGGTACGGGTGTAAGACGAGGGAGATAGGTTATGGCGAGCATAGCCTCACGATTGATAGCTTCAAGGGAGTTCCATTGACGACGGGTGAGGCGCTGAAATTGTGCCTGGCACACTGTCCGCGGCTGAAGGATGGAGCGCACGAGCTGACAAGCAGCATCAGAACGCGCTCCGCCTGAGCGCATAGCTATGCGACGAATCAGACCAAGTGTAGCGTGAGCCGATTTGCGGATAGCGTATAGCCAAGGTGTTCCAGCCCCAGATGTATGAAGACTAAGTACACGAACACTTTCTACTTCATGAATTCGAGAATTATCTACCGTAAAAGTGAAAGGGGCTGCTTTCCGTAAGCCAGATTTGTTTCCGATGAGAATCCAGCATAATTTATTACACGATATGGACAGACCCAAAGCGGTGAGTTGAGATTTTAAAACATCCAGCATGTGCTGGAGCGCCGACTGTTGTACGGACGCATCTGGATGATAGGACCACAAGGTCACATCGTCGGCATACGCAAGAACGCGTACAGAAGGCATGTTTTCTAGGGCTGGGAGAAGAGGAATAAAACCCACGTTAAATAATGTGGGGGCGAGGACGGAGCCCAGGGGCACGCCACGGTTGGAGGTAAAGCGACCAAAAGGCTTCCCATGCATACGAATGCTAAAAGTTCTGTTTGTTCAAAATAGTGAATTGAGAGAATAAAGCGATTCGGGAGATCGAGATCCTGAAGGGTGCCAAGAATTGCAGAGTGAAAGACATTGTCATATGTCTTTGCGATGTCTGTAGCGATCACAGTACGTACCAAATGACTGTGGGGAGAATGGTTAAGTACGTCAGCAGCGAAAACTGCCAGGCGTTCTTCTGTTCCAATTTGAGGACGGAACACGATTTGAGATTCTGGATAACAAGCATTTGATTCCCACCACCATGACAAGCGAGCTGCTATAATGTGTTCGTAAAGCTTGCAGATAGTAGGTGTAAGAGAAATAGGCTGGAGGGTCATTTAGAGAAACTGGCGATTGACCTGATTGCGGTATTGGCACAGCAATAGAATGTTTCCACTCTCCCGGAATTACTCCAGAATGCCACACCTCATTGAATGAATCAAGTAGAGACTGTAAAGACGGCCCTTTCAAATTGCGAAACAAGATATTAGGTATGCCATCGTGTCCGGGGGCAGTATTTGCCTTAAGGCGGTTTATGGAGGCCAGCAATTCTGCCATAGTGAAGTCTGTAGTAATGTCATTAGGGGGCTCAGCTGTTGACAACACCGGAGGAGGAGTAGCAATACAATCATGGATTGGGAAAAACTGGTGGGCTGCTTAATGTGCAAATGAAGCTTCATCCACATTCAGGACAAGACGAATGCTTTCGGTGTAGTCAGCTACTTGAGAAGATTGTTCCATGGCGTGAAATACCCGCCAAAGATGCCGATTGCCTTGTGTACAGGAGAGGCGTTCACACAATGCAGACCAGCGTTCCCTGCTAAGTCGCTTTGAGCAGCGCCGCGCGCGTGCAGTAGCCCGATGAAGAGCGGGAATAGCTGAAGGGTCATCGGGGTTACGAGAAGCGTAACAATCTGCCTGGCGACGAAGAGCCCAGAGATTTAAAAGGTACATATCCGGGTTCGCATCATCCTCAGTTACAGTAGTGGAGAATGTTTGAGCTGTCAAAACAGCCGAAACTGGAGATATTAATACCTAGATATTTAATAGTGTCGGTTTGAGTTATAGAAGCATCATAAAGATAGTAGGTAGAAGGTAAATAGTTACGTCGACGGTGTAAAGATACATGAAACGTTTTATTAACATTTAATTTCATGAGTCAGATGTTGCACCATTCCTTCAAGTAGATCCTTCTTTAGGATAGTAATGTCAGATTGGTTATTTATGGGATGGTATAGTCGTCGGCAAACAGCCGTCTGTTGGATATTATGTAATTTGGCAGGTCATCAATATAAATGAGGAAAGGTAAGGGGCCAAGTACAGTACCCTGGGGAACACCTGACCGGACTTGGGAAAGGGTGGATGAATGGGAGTTGGCGACAACAAAGTGGAGACGATTTGTTAGAAAATTGTTGATCCAGTTGAGTACCCAAGGGTCTAAGTTAAGGTTAGACAATTTAAGCAGCAAGTGGCGATGCGGGACTTAATCGAAAACTTTTTCGAAATATAAAAAAAAAGCGTCTGTGTCTATATTACGGTTGAGGTTGGTGTGAATATCGTGAAGGAAGAGTAAGCGGGGATTCACAGGAGTAGCCTTGACGGAACCTGTGTTCATTGCGATAAAAATAGCCAATGGCTGATAGGAAAGTTGAAACCTGGAAATGAGTACCATGCTCCATAATTTTTTAACAAACACTAGTGAGAGATATCGGTGCGTAGTTGCCGGGGGACGAGCGATTACCTTTTTTGAAGAGAGGAACGACCTTCCCGATCCTCCAGTCCATGGGAATGGTACCGGTGCTTAGCGACCGCTGAAATATGAGCGATAAAACAAAGCTAACCACATGTTTAGTGACCTTAAGCACTTTAGCATTAATGCCGTTGGTTCCTGTTGAGGAAGAATGTTTTAGTTAATCAATGATATTAGAAATACCGTTCGGGTCGAAAGTTATAGGATACATTTGGAGATGAGCATATTCCGGTAGCGAAGGGTGGTTGCTAATGGTCTCGTTGGTGAAGACAGCGCAAAAGGCGTTATTCAGCATATCAGCGACTTCGTGATCATGTGCATTGCAGCCGTCGCTACGAAGCGAATAAATATTGGTTGAGACGGAAGAATTCATTGTCTTCTAAAACTTTTTGGGGTCATTACGCAGCATAGATGGTAGAGTGTTATTGAAAAAGTTGTGCTTAGAGGTGCGCAATAATATTTGATACACGTTAGCGGCGCAATAACACTTATCCCATGCAGAGACAAGCGCTTAGCGGATCGGAAAAGCATTTTTTTTCTTATTGTTTAAACGTTTTAGTGCCGAGTTGAACCATGGCGATTGCGCACTCTCTGTTATTGTGATAGGGGGGATGTACTTTGGGATTAGACGGAGCATTTTGGTTTTCAAAAGTTGCCAGTTAACTTCAACCGGACTCGCTTGATAATCGGCTTCGAAAGTGTCACAAAACGATTGTAGCTCAGCATTCATACCTCTGTAGTCACCTTTATCATAGAGTGTTAAAGTTTTCTTACTTTGTTTCTGACCGAACTGCAGTGGAGCGTGCCACTCATTACAGCGTGATCGCTACGGGGAGAAAAGAAAAGTAAGCGAAGAATAGATATCGGCATGTGTTGTTAAAATTAGGTCAAGGATATTAGACGAGTACTCCTTAAATATTATATGAGTGCTGAATAATGCGAATGGGTTCGATGATCAGCCACGATAGACCAAACGTTAGGTACGTGTTCACGAATTTACTTTCAGTGTGGCACATTGACACAGTAAAAGTGGTAACATGGTAACATATGGTAAAAAGCGGTAAAATATGGGTAACACGGGCAAATATGTCAGAGCTGTCTGTGGTTCTCTTTCTCCCTCCTTTGAACAGATTAAGCGGCCCTACCGAAAAGCTGTGTCATTTCCTTTAGGCGTAAGAAGGGATACGTAAGTGGGGGATATGAGGTTGAGAGCGATACGAAGAATATAACTTAATTCGCCACAACGAATTCACCTGAATTCTCCTCTGTCAGGAATTTTTCAATTTTTCAGGTATAAATTTTAACCGCTCGCCATTGACAGTACTCGCGAAGGCCAGTGGAGAAAACTTGGAGGTCACCCCAGGAATATATAAATTACGATGTGATTCCCGCTTCTTCGTTTGCTTTTGTGCCGCACGTTTACCAAATAAATTAAAATGACCAAGCAGTAATTTTAATGCACTTTTTTGTGCCTCACGTGACCTCAACGTCCTCTTAGCTCGTTCGTGACGTTAGAGCCACCATCGGCACTTGAAACAGAAACTGAAACAGGCTATGAGAAAAAGTGCATTATATGTTCTTTGTTCGGTACATTTGTATTTGATGTGGTAGCATTTCATACATGCTGACGACTCACGCGCCGTTTGAAAGAAAAAGAGTGCCATTGGAATAATTCTGTCTCACCTTCTTCAAAATCAGATTCGTTGGTATTCAATCTACCGCCTCTGAGTTCTTTTTTTATTTATTATTTTTTTAGCTGTCTAAGGTTCGATTGTCTGATTCGCTTTTCGTTTGACGCACACATTGCCTCCAATAACGTAAGCTGTTTTAAAGAATCTTTTATTTATACAGTGTCATAATGTGTGGCATCATTTAAAGCTTAGTATACTGTCGCTTCAGATACTAGATGCGAGCGGAGGTGATTCGAATGGTTAAGAGACATTGGCAGAACATGCATATTGGTTCTAACCATTGCCTTGTGAATGATGATTCTTTGTAATTGTCGTTGGGGAAATTTTATTTCGAGATCCTTGCGGGTTTACATTTTACGTTGTGGGGTACGCTATGGCGTTATATGGGCTCACAGAAAAGGTTTCAAACAATGATAACGCAGGATATTTATTCTAGGTCGTAAATTTCCAAAGGCTATTCACATTACCCATGTTATGCGACTTCTGTTTGTCTAGGTCAGGCTGTGCTACAAATCTGAAGATCATGTCTGCAAGAAGGTTACTCGCAAATATTGGTATAGATGGGACTAAAACGCACCGTTTGTACCTCTTGTGTGTATCGTGCCCACATTCGGCGCATTAAGAGAACACTGACTGCAGACAATTTTCCGGCATGTTTAAGATGTTGGTAGCTTCGCGTAGGGTTTTCACGTTGCGTTGAGTGAAATAAGCAGTGATTTAAGAAGCGGATGTTCCCTCTTCCCTATTCTTAAAGAAAAGTAATGCTTTCATTCTTAGTAATAACTTCTACTGGGAGGGCACGCATATTAAGTCTTCAATACCGCTGTAGACGTTTTTTGATAGACGTATTTCGACAAGTTCGTGCAAAAAGAAAAAAAAAAAACGGTGTTGCCCAGTCTTCCGCCGATATCGCGAAACGGCTGAAAACAGCCCGAAAAAACCCGCAGCGTCCGGAAGTGGCCACATCAGCGAATCGAGCTTCTGGCGAGGCCCGATTCTGGTTGGCGGATTAAGCCAGATTGGCCGGAGTTGCTCCAAACGACCAGCGGGATACAGACAACCGGTCTTGGTCGGCCAGTGGAATTCAGAATCGCAACTCCGGAGCAAAACAAACAAAAAAAAAACATGCTCCGGAGCGACCAGTGGAAATCGCCATAAATAACCAAAGCGAAAGCAGCAGCACGTTTCGCTCGACCCGCCTCTCTCCGTCTTTGTGCGGCAGCCTCTCGACGAGCTACGTTCACCGGATGACGACTGCTTCCGTTCCCACAGCAGCGAGGTCCCCTTGTACTGTACCTTATACCCACCCGTGAGACAATGTCGAGAGCGGTTGCAACGCTGCGGCACCGATGGAGAAGAGGCGGCCCCCGGCAGAGCTCTCAGTGGAGCTGTTGGCGAGCGACGTCTTGGATATCACGTGGCTAAGCAGAGTCGAGCGCGGAGGCGGCGGCGTGGTCTCGGCGCAGCTGCGGCTGAGTGACGTCATGGTTGTCACGTGGTTAGTAAAGTCTCCACAAATGGACAGACAGAGTAGAGAAGGTGATGCTGCGAAGGGGGCAAAGTACAATGGAAGGCAAGCGATTTTTATTCGTTTTTGTGTTCCTTTCATTTCGTTCGCTTATGTATATCACATCATTAGGAAGGGTGGGGGAGAGAGGATGTTAATGAGAGTCCTCGCTCTTAATATATTTAGTAATTGTGTTTTTGTTTGCAATACTTTTACCGTGCCTTTTTACAGGTGCGTCAAGGGTAATATTGCTATTATAATAAAGGAAAAAGCATTCACATACACTTGTATGAAATAAGTTATTCTGGAGTAGGCATGGGGTTTTATTTTAATTCTTTAGTTCTTTGAAATAATTAGCAAGAGGTTTCTTTTATTATCGATATAGGCGCCGAGATTCGCCGTCATCTATGATTCTTCTTGCTGACCTTGATCCACCAGACGAAAGGAGAAGGAAAGTATTTCTTTAGTGCTTATATTTTTCTAAACTTGGCATTAATCCTGAACACTCCCTAATAAAAAAGGTACCTCCAGACCATCTCTTCACAAGTACTGTCTTGCCTTACTACCTGTATATACGCGAAATAATGTGTAATTTTTTTTTCATGGACAGTTGAAAACTGCAACGCCCTATCGATTAACTGGCCGTTTTTATCGCCGCGAATCTGAAGTGTGACATGTTTTACTGTGCATTTTGTTTTCTTTGTGCTATAAATTCAGCGCTGCGGATCCTTCTCTATTGTTTTATTTTTTTCAAGCTGTGTAACAGCTTTTGCACTTGACGAGCTCCTCCTTGGGAATGGTATGCTTGCAGTATTTCTTAAATAACTCCTGATATTGATTTAGCCTTGCTTTCTTTGAGAACGCAACAAAGTTAACAAACAACTCTTGCACATTCGATGATCCGGCGGGACCGTCAGGATCAAAAAGATATGGCGATCGGCTTAGAAGTGGCATCGCCATGAAGTGGTGTAAAAGGCGATCTAGCCACTTTTTTCATCTACGACAGAAACTACAAATGTGTTTGAAAGTTTGGTGCCTGGTTTATTTATGTAGGCCAACATTTTTTTTTTTTTTATGACGAGCGGTTAAACCTCCTACTTCAATTAATTGCAGCCTATTCGTAGTGCGCGACCTACCGCGTCATCGATTGCTGGCTCCAGCATGAAATGTTTTGCAATACAGGCACGCATGTGCTCTCTCATTTTCCTTCAGCTAACCATCTACCTCCTATTGGTGATTTTCACGAAATATAGGTGGCGCCACGGTTCAATCAAGATGGCGACGGTAGGAAGCTGTCCGTGTATGAACTGCGCGGCCGCCATAGCTGTTTCATTCAGTGTTCGTCAAGAGTAAGCAGTACGTCTTGTTATTACTGTGTGAAAACCAAAGATCCGATGAACTGGAGATCGTCGGCCATTGTCCGCAAATTTCTACCATGTACACGATCATCGCCCGCCTCCAGGGAGTAGTGCTCCTGCATATCGCGAAACTCATCAAAATGCGAGTCCATCTCGGGGTTAATGCTGAATTCTGTCGATATAAGCTCGACTTTGCGGTTATCATTTCATGGCGCCTAAAGCTAAACTGGTGATGTTTTCGCTTTCCACCGTCAAATGCTTGGATTTCGATGCAGAATGGAGGAATCAGAGTGCCACTTACGATTTGCTAGTCCAGCAATCAATGTCTTTTTAGTACAGGTTTGTCCACTCTTAGTGCGAACAGGCGGTCGCTCTTTTCTAAGCGCCGCTGCGTCCGATCCAACCGCACACTGAAACGAAGTGGAATGCAATGTGAAGCACCACCTCCAGATCCCTCTGCGCCTGCGCCATTTTGCTTTGTTGTACGGTATGCTCGACGCAATGGCGCTTTGAAGAGAGTGAGCAAGTGCGTGTGTGTTCCTACTAAGAGTGGAGGACCCTGTACATTCGTGAGCAGAGGTTGCAATGCTGGAGAGGTGTGGTGCGGAACAAATCACAGTGCACGGCTGTTGTGTTAAGGGCAATGTGATCATTCCTTGCTTTTGTTTCTGTGCAGCTTCCCTTCAGCACAAGCTGTAACTTTGAGACTCTGCCGTATTTAACTTCATTTTCACATTACGGGACCGTATGAATGCTTCGGGACAGGCGCGCTCAAGCCTAAATGTTCCGGCGTGCACTCGATATAATCGAATCGGGACTTGCTCTCAGTGGCGTGAAGGCGGGGGTGGTATAGACTCGAAATTATTTTCCACAATTTAATTTGCCCTAACCTCATGCATCAAAACAGAAGAAACGCAAATTGTCACTCGGGACTAAAGCGTGTAAACGTACTCTGCCGGCGAGTTCCTTCGACCTGCCTTGGCGTTTAATCTTTGTTTCTTGCCCGCTGGCTCCTACTTTCCAATGTGCTCGCCTGTCGCTGCTGCAGTCTCTTCATTTTGATGTGCTATTTTACAGACCATGAAAGCAGGAGGGTTCAGAATTATCAAGCACCAGTGCGTAAGAGCAAAATCGTGAGAAAAATAAATAAAACTATGGCGCTTAATTTGAGCTTCGGTTGAAATATGGTAAAACATTTCTAGTACTGTTACGGCTGTATTGACGCCATATTTACAACCACTAGCTACTATTATAACCCTGACTGTGGAATTAAAACAAAACAACGCTTTAACGACCCTCTGTTCTTACTTGCAGGAAATAAGTCTGATTGCCTTATAAAATGTCGCGAACACGCGAACGTCAGCGATGTGACTATCTTGACAATCCGCAGTTTCTTGCCCCAAAGGCGCCTTCTCTTCAGGCTACTGGCAGAGGGAGCCAATTCCCCTTCCTTCCTTCCCCTCGTTTGGCGGGAGGCGTGGTATCTGCAGGAAGGCTTTAGGAACGGCGCAGCACAGAGAAAGTATCAGAGAAGGGACGCCGCGTACGCGACAACAAAACGGGCGAGAGAGAAAAGCGCAGGGAGCGGCTAACACAATTAGTGGTCTCCGCCCACCCTTCAGCCGTCAGTCAGAGAGACGGATCAGTAGATGCCGTCTTGGCTGTTGACGTCACCGTACAGGATCGGCGGCCCGAGTAGGAAGCGGGGAATCATCTGCCTTTCGAATGTGAACTTGAGAGAGCTTTGATTTATACTTTTGCTGCTTTTCGGCGGGCGCTTCGCTGTAGTATTTTTCAGAAACTAGCTCCGATACCTCGTCGAAGCACTGGGCTTGTTTGTTTAAAGTGTCATACGCTGGACAGTGGCCCGCTAAGTGTTCCCCATATTTTGTCACACATTCATAAAAATATCGGGTAGACTTGTGCAGAAAAAAATAAAAAATAAAGGAAAACTAAAACAAGGGGATTCGAAACTACCGCTTTTGGCGTTCAGAAATGAAGCACTAATAAATCGCTGCACAGAGCCATAGAGAAATAGCGCGATAATTTGAGCTCTCATTATATTTAATAACATTTGTAACATATAACATATTTAATAACATAATATTTAATAACATTAATAACATGTCACTAGCTTTCCCTGCTCAACAGGAAAATGCGGTATACCGTATCTTCATTTTTGAAGACTGTTATAGCGCTATTATAATAGCGCTGTAACAGTCTTCAAACATTTTTTCGATTAGCTGATAGGTGACGCTGCTCGACCGGGAGCACTATGCACTGTGCGACTGTGACTGAACGGATGCATGCTTCTCGCTCACGCCACTGACAACAAAGACGCTAGGTTTTGCGCAGCGTTAAAAGCTGCGCTCTAATTTCGCATCGCCGAGTATCGTAATCGTCTGCCACAGTGATCCCGCGAATGAGAAATAGTGGGAAGTTTTTGCGACACAGCGGGCAGCACGAATGAGCTTAATGAGTTCTCCATCGACGGGATATCGGAGCGGATGCAATTTCGCCTGGATGACGTAAAACTCACCAGTTTCACAAATAAATTTGACGGAAAAGATCGGAATGGGGAGATCGTGACTCCCTATACGTGGTGTGCAGTTAGTGATGCTGCGTCTAGTCTGCTTTAGTGCAGCTACATTTTATTTCTTAGGGTTGTTGGGGTTGCTTTTTGGATTGTAAATGCCCTTGTACACATAACGTTATTGCCGGGTGTTCAATAAGGTGTTAAAAAAGCCGTGATGGCTGACAAGTGTAAAGCTTCAGCGGAATAATTTATCATGCAGGGTGTTCAAGCTAACTTTAGCCAAGGGTTAAAGGTTAGAAAATACTACATTTGAGGTAGGCCAGAGAAATCAGTTGCATATAGCTGCCAGCCGTCTTGCGGATCATAGGGAAGGTTTTGTTTCGCGCTTAAATGGTGATCGCAACATTACATCTAAATTACTAAATATTATCTCTAGACAATAAATGTGATTGTTTGAGAGCGCCTTCTGAAACCCCCAATTCTATTTATTTACGACAAAGAAATCCTCACGTCTATCTCTCTTTCCGATCTCTAAAGAGGGCCCGGAAAATAAAAACAAAAAACAAAAAGACACGTGACCAGCGTATTCACTCGCCATGATTGTGCTGCCCTCAGCCGTGGTTCGAGCGAACGAAATCAGCTAAGGTCGTCCCACTACGGCCTCGTTGCAGCGGCAGCAGCGACAGGCCCATATGCTTGCGTTGTTTTCTTCGCCCGCTTCAGGCAGTCAGCACACGTGACGATGCAAGACGCAGCGAGCTCACCGCGCTCGCTGCAACCATCGTCAACATATTTTCTGCATTTGAAGACATAATAAATACCATGCTGAAAAAATATAAAAAAAAAACACACACACACACACAGCAGCCTACCACTAGACCTGGGCTGTCAAGTCACGGCTGCAGCTAATGTCGTCCATTCAAACCACAATTGGGCGCACCACAATCAAGATTCGCAAATGCGCTAGTCACGTGATAGTTTTTGTATTCCGTGGGCTTCCTTTGGAGCTCGGAATAAAATATACACGTGAAGCTTCCTTTAACGGAAATAAATGTAATGGGGGCTTCAGAAAGTGGTCTTCAATTTGCGAATCACATTTATTGCCTAAAAGGAATTTTTAGCGGATTATGAAAATTATCTGAACTGCTAATTTGTTACTTACAAAAACAAAAAAAAAAATGCCAGACAGCTGGCAGCTATGTGCAAGTGATTTCCCTGGCCTACCTCATTTGTTTTATTTTTTAACCGTTAGCTAAGTTTAGCTTGAACCTCCTGTATACCTGCGCACCGGTGTAGGTTCAAATCGAGCTTGGAAAATTTTTATTTCTTTTTTTTTTTTTGCATTTCGAGGGTCCTGGAAAATAATTTCTCGTTGTTTGATATTGCGCTTCTGCGTCCGAATCGGCTTGGTTTATGGATGATGTTCGGCAGAAGCAGTCGAGAATGGAAGCAAAGAGCACCGAATGCACCAAAGACGGAAATGGCATTATAAGCTCATGTGTTTATTTCTTAACAAGAATCCCCGCTGAGTTCAGTCATCTGGAAGCAGAGCGCAGCAGTTCTTTCCAAGAAGAGGTTCTCTGCTCAGGTCTGCATTGCAACAGCGCATCCGGAAGGACGGTGTCATCAAGCTGTGACACTGCAAGGCACTTACAATGCTTTCAAAAGAAAGTGGCAATATTTCTGCTCGACGATTCCTCCTTGACTCGCTCAATTTCTTTACGGGTTGCAAAATAAATTCGATGCGGTAATTACTGCCTTCAAATGTTTTGTACGTTTCTACTACGGGCTTAATACGTAGTAGCTTCCTTGTTGCTTCATCATACTGAGGACTACAGTGCAGTAGCAACACGGACAAGAACACGAGAGACGGGCGCAAACACGGAACGTGTCGTCGTGGCTTCGGGAATATAGTATATATTTTTAACTTGGTTCAAGCGAAACCGAAAATGCGCATTGTCGTATTTAAGGATACGACATGGGCTATGAGGGAAGCTGTAATGGAAGACTTCGCATTAATTTAGGCTACCTGTATTTTTTTTTTCATGTGCGCTGATATGGCGCAGTTCGCGGTCGTTTTATGAGGCACACCACCATGATAAAAGTGGTGCGTGATTTTGAAGCCGCTGCCACCTGACAGGGGGGCAAGGGCCGTCCGCCACTTACCAATTGGGGCGCGGAAGAAAGCTCACCAGCCATGGTTGACAAGTGGTTAAATGTAGAGAGAGAGAGAGATAACTCCTCTCCTCTTAAGTGGGAAAAGTGGAAGCGACGAAATACAACAGACTTTAATATAACGAAACAGGAGGACATAGCAAAAAAAAAAAAAAGCGTGCATCACTTAACATGAATAATCTCAATTTCAAGTAAGAGAAGAAACTTTAGGGCGCATTAGCAAATTATGAGATTTCCTGATTCCAACTTTATTTCTCTCTAGTTAGTCACTAGCCGAGGTCTGCGCACTTTAGAGATGGAAAAGTTACCGAATTTTGAAAAAAAAAAACAAAAAAAAAACTGTTATTTCAGAATTGTTTTTGATAAAAAAAAATTTAGATATGGAAAAAAAAAGAAACACATCAATTGAACAGTGTGAACTGATCAGTGGGCTTGGCGGCACCGGTTTGACAGCGACAATGACCAACCCTCTTCTGTTGTTCGCACAGGTGCTGCTGCTGCTTTGTTCTTCGCCAGAGCAGGCCAGCGGTGAATTCTTCACTGTAAAGCCAGACCAGGATTCCTCTATCAAGATCGACAAATTTGACCATCACAGGCATTTTCCCGCCGAGTTGCCGGCGGTCGACGACTTCACTTGGACAACGCCAGCGAAATGGACATCAACAGAGGGGGCGTTTTCTTCGGGCCGGGATTTCCGTCGTAGCGTCAGTGGGCTTGGCGGCAGCGGGTTGACAGCGACAATGACCAACCCTCTTCTGTTGTTCGCACAGGTTGGTGAAAAGCGTTTTATATTTACTATCAGAGACGACTGTCGTGTTCTACTTGTGCTGCCAAGCCCACAGGCACTTTGTGTAATTATTGCTGACTCTTGGGACACAATGGCATTGTTGCTGAAGTGTTGCTGTGATATTGAAGCAAATCCAGGTCCTGACAGTGACATAATAGGTATGATGCAGATGCTTTTGGACGGGCAGCATGAAATTAAAGAGGGTATAGCTGAATTGAAGCAAAAGCTCGTTGACCTAGAAATGGGGCTTTCGAAGACCTCAGAAGAATGTAAAAGGATTGAGCAGGCTGAACATGAATTTGTAGATTTGAGCTCCAGTGTTGGGGGCGTATTAAAAAACATTGATGACATTGAGAATCGCAGCCGCCGTAAGAACTTGGTGATCCGGGGCATTCTTGAGGTACAAAATGAAACCGAGGAACAATTGAAGCAGAAAGTGATTGCGGGAGTCTTCGCGCAAAAACTTAACGTAGCGGTGACGAGTGCAGAACGGGTACATAGAATTGGAAAGCCTTCTACGGGAAACTCGAGACCAGTCATTGTGCGGCTTGGAAATTATAACGAAAAGAAAGAAATACTGCGCTACCGGACCAGACTGCAAGGAACAAAGATCTTTATTGACGCAGACTTTTCATACGAAGGAAGAAGACGACAACGTCTTTGGAGCAGCGCAGTAAACGATAGGAAAAGTGGCAAAAAAGTTTCACTTGTTTTCGACAAGATTAAGATAAATGGTGTAACTTACGCGTGGGACGAAGCGACAAACCGGCGCTGTCGTGTGAAAGAACAGCTATCTGATAAAGCGCCAGTGGCTCACGACCACGCAGGGGATTGACTTGCGCATGACGGAGTGTTCAGACTGCTGAATCTTAACGCTCGTAGCCTTGTAAACAAGTGTGTTGATTTCGAACATGTGCTGATTGAGCATGACCCTGATGTTGTTGTCATGACCGAGACCTGGTTGCACGATGATGTACTACGTACGTGACTCTGAAATATGCCCGCCTGGTTACAACGTGCTTAGGAACGACCGTGGCAGCAGAGGGGGCGGGGTAGCTATTTTCATTAAAAGGTCTATAAATGACACATTTATTTGCAAAATGACCGACGTTGAAACATTATGGTGTAAAATCTTTTTAGGAACAAAAGAGCTGTTTGTAGCGGCTGTGTATCGTGCACCTGGGTCCGGTTCAAACGGTATTAATAAGCTAAACGGTTTTCTTTATGACCTGCGCGCAAAGCACAAACATGTTGTTGTTGCTGGAGATTTTAACCTTCCGGATGTAAAATGGGATGAAATGGAAACAGGTTCACGGGAGAATGAAGCTGGGATAGCTGCTGTTGACATGTGTTTTTCCCACGGGCTGACACAGGTAGTCAGGGAGCTTACTCGTGTTCACGGTGATGGTGGATCGGTTCTGGATCTAGTCTTCATAACAGACAGTGTCTCATCATGGCTGCACAAAGTTGCCATTCTACCTGGAATCTCGGATCATTCCTTAGTTAGTGTAACTTTGCAGTTGGGTCCATTCTCTTGTACACAAAAACACCTGACATACTACAGAGATTTCAATAGAGCTGATGACACTACCATACTTGACGAATTAAGCTACCGTTATGACTACTTTGACAAATTAAGCCACGATGAGTCCGCGCACATAAATGAACTATGGCTAACTTTCAAAGAAACTGTTCACAAATGTATAACACAATATGTACCCTTGTAATGTAAGAAAAAACGTATACACAATCCGTGGATTACGAGAGAAATTCTTCAACTAAAAAGAAAAGTGTCCAGACGTAAAGCAAGGTTGCGGCGATCAGGGAACCCGGCGTTACGTGAGGACTTAACGACATTAAGTGAAAGGTTGAAATTAATTATTAAAGAATCGAAACATAAATTTTACAACATCACAATGAGTAAATATCTTCGTGAATCTCCCCAAAAGTTTTGGAGACACTTGTCGGCAACCAAGACAACAATAACAAAAATGAATACGCATCAGGGTCTCACTGAGGATAAGGCTAAAATTGCGGAGGCTTTCAATGGGTTCTTTGCAAGTGTTTTTACTTCGGATGACGGAGAACCGACACAGTTTGCGTCGCATAGCAATTCACCCGAATTAGGCGAATTGCAAGTGTCATACGAGGGAATTCTGGCTTCACTGCTGAAGCTAGACACTTCAAAGACTGCAGGCCCGGATGAAATACCGAATTTATTTTTAAGGAGGTACGCTGAATGGACGGCCAGGTATCTCTTCGTAATTTTTAAGAAATCTTTAGCCACATGTATGCTTCCTGATGATTGGAAGATTGGTAAGGTTACCCCAGTTTTTAAGGATGGTGACGCTGCTAACGTCTCAAATTTCAGGCCAATAGCACTAACATCAGTGTGATGTAAGCTTTTAGAGCATATTGTATCAAAACATATTCGCCAGCACTTAACGCGCAATGATTTTTTTAGTGAATACGAACATGGCTTTCGGGAGGGCTTGTCAACAGTGACACAACTATTGGAATGTTGTCTTGATTTTTGTAAAGTGGTTGATTGCAGGGGCCAGATGGATGTTATATTCTTAGACTTCAAAAAAGCCTTCGACAAGGTTAACCACAGAAAGCTTCTAATTAACGTAAAAACTGTTTTGGGACATAACTGTGTAGTTCGATGGGTAGAGGACTTCCTAAGAGGTCGCAGACAGTATGTTGTCATTGGGGATAAGAGGTCCGATTGTTGCGAAGTTAGATCAGGTGTACCTCAGGGGTCAGTTCGGCCCCCTCTTATTTCTGATATACATTAATGACATGATCCGGGATTCACCAATAAAAGCGAGACTATTCGCAGACGATTGTATTATCTACCATGAAATCAGATCCATTAATGACCAAATTCAGCTTAATGATTATCTACTCCAAATCGATAATTGGTGCACGGAATGGCAGATGTCACTGAACCCACACAAGACAGTTTGCATGACAATTACTCACAAGCTCGAGCCCCTGAACTATGTGTATAGCTTGCAAGGTAGCCCGCTTTCCAGAGTAAATGAATACAAGTACCTCGGCGTGACCATCACTTCAAATCTTAGCTGGGCAAAACATATTGACAACATTGTCGCGAAGGGAAACAAGCGATTAGGCTACATTAGACGCGTCCTAAAACAGGCTTCTACGGACACAGAACTGACAGCGTACAAGATGCTTGTACGGCCTTTACTTGATTACGCATGCGAAACATGGGACCCATAAAAGTCTGTCTCTAAGCTTGAGCAGATACAGAGACGGGCGCTACGGTTAATTTTCTCCCGGTATCGACGATTGGATTCAGTGACCCCTCTTTATGCTCAAGCCGATGTGTCTCTTCTTTCCCACAGACGAAAAGAAAAGAGACTAACTTTGTTTTATTGTGTAATAAATGGTTTAGTCCTGGTTAAGAAAGAACAATACATAAACGAAGCAAAGACGCGCGTCACTCGTAATAAGCATAATAAACACGTCCTGGTAGAAAATTTTTTTAAGGACTGTTTTAAATACTCTTTTTTTTCCTGCCACATCATCCGACTGGAACAGCCTTCCTAACCACGTTGTGAATGCTCAATCCCGAGAGCAATTTGCTACCCTTATATGCAAATATTTAACGCAGGAGTGCACATAATTTGTACATTACATTGACTGTATTTTATGAACTGTGTTTTATTGACTGTACTTGCTGCTTTATTGTACTGGCCTGCGTTTATAAATTTTGATGTCAAACCCACTCCTATCTTAGTCCAGATGGACTGATGGTATGTGCAAATAAATAAATAAATTTGCCAAAAAGCATGAACACCAACCATGACCAATTTTATCGGATCACTCATAAGCAAACGAAGGCCGTGAGCTGCATATCCAACGCACATGACATGTGCAAATTACTTGAAATACTGCCACCTTGTATGTTGCAGGCGTTGTCTGTGACTAACGAGCGTTTCAATCACTTTGCGCATCTCGCCAGCAACATAAACCTCAGTGTAACGATTCTTGCCTTTTCTGACTGACCAGTAGAACAATAGTCTTGGCGTAGTCAGGACCAGTTAATGGGAGTCTCGCCATGGTTATCAGTCCATCCATTTGTCAACAGGGTCCTACATGGCGCGTTTTCCTCATCTTCATGATGCTTCCTGGCATGTACTTCGAGTCGAGCAAACCTCCAGAAGGTATCTTGAAGCTTGAGCAAGGAGAGCGTCAATTCGGCACTGCATCTCTGAAGCGATGCCGTATATAAAAGACGTAGTCTCGTTGGTTTTTCCTTTTTTTTTTTTACTAAAATGTGCTGTTCTAGGCCTCTGCAAATTACAGAATAACTTGTGTGACTTGATGAGTTCGGTGGTAAACAATCCTTATGTCTGGCCATTGTTTTACTGATGTGAATTTCATTAATGTCCAGGCGAAATATCTTGTTTCTTACACGACAGCAGGTGCTTTTCATTTGTCCACAAGTGGCCGTTTTGCACACAGGAAATGCTTCCAGATGTGAAATCACAGCCTAATCTTTCTCTGTATTTGCGACCATTTACAACGCTGATTCTCATGCACAACGAGTCCTCCCTTTCCAGTGTTTGCTGCGTCAGAGTATAACACGGCAACACTACGCAGCCATAAATATGGTGCATTTGTCATGTTTTCTCTATGTTCAATTAATTGTGTCGCAAATACACCTTGTGAGGGCTTTGTGCTTTGGTGCCGTGTTCATCACACGGCAGCACGTTCGGTGAACGTTTTGTTCTTCTCAACTCGTGAGGTAAAAATTTAGAATTATTAGTTTCATCCTGTCACATATGTGTGACCTACCTTCGGCCAATTTCCTCGCTGTACGAATGTCTAAAAGACGCAGTCATAATCCCCGATGACATAGGACCTCGACTCGATCCCGGCCAGCAGCGGTCGCGTGTCAGTCGAGGCGAGATGCAGGGCGCATGTGTTCTGTCGGATCTCAGTGCTTGTTGAAGAATCCTATGTAATCAAAATTATGTGGAGCCTTCTCCTATGGCACCACTCATAGGCGATGTGGCTTTGGGACGTGAAATCCCCTATAAGCCTAAAAAAAAGCAGGCGATGACAGTTCTTCTGTAGTGTTTCGGAGAGGCATGATGTAGTGGCTTTCAAAGCAAAGCATAAACAAAGGGAATGCACGCACTCATAAAACCTCGAAATTCCATTAGCATATTTTAGATAATTCTTTAGCCGCTACCAAGATCGCAACCATGGCTGAGCCATGGCGCCGGGTCTTTGGTCATAACGAGTGCATAATAATTAACCACAGGGATTAGGCGACAATTTGGTTACCGACACCTGGTCGCAGCATTTGTGCTTCGGGCCGCTAGTGTGATTCAGAAACCGACGGGTACACGTTGAAAAATGCTTAGGCGTCATCCGAATCCCTCCTCACAGCCTACCTCAGAATCGACGATGCAGCTCTGCGACGTAAAAATACAGCATGCAAAAACTGAATCCAGAACAGTGCTGGTAAGAGAAGAAAAGGCAGCAGTCTCCTGTATTTGCTCTGCTTGCCTTCGTGTTTGCTCTCGTTCCTTGCCGTATGCGCAACATACTGACTCCAAGCTCTTCTATTTGCGCGCAAAACTCAATTAGAAAGTTCGAACCTTGAAGAGGAAGGGGCGATAAGGAGGGGCTCTTTCGAGTGCCGTCAGTTCTTCGTCTCCGCGATATAAATTGTCCCCGCAGTATATGTATCAGATTTTTTAATAACCTACTAATACGCCGTTAACAGCGCTAGCGCTTCAGATTCGTTGCCAATGGAAGCCCACATTGTTACTTTATTCGATAGAGAAATGGGGCAGCTGCGCTCTGCGTTCGCCGTTTCATCACTACAAAGACTTCGCCTCGGTGAGTACTCTTACATAGCGCATCGTTCTTTGAGGCACTTTACTGTCGTCTCACGAGGAACAGGCGCAGGCTTCTCTCTGTACTACTCTTGTTCCATTCGTTGCGATTTTCCCGATTATTGCCGCGAAGACTCTTTGTTTTTTGACGATCGAAACCGCAGGAACGCTAAAAGACGCCACCACATCTACCTCGAAAGATCTCAGCCATGCCAAAGGGCTTCCATATTGTCCCAGACTGTTGAAATCCTTTTAGCCCCTTTTTCTCGAAGTTCCCGTGCCAGCTTTAAAGTGGGTGTGGCAGAAAGTGTGGCAGGCACTTTGTACTTCGAAGACCGCCAGTCACGCTTGTTGCTATCGCCGCCACCGAGTTTAGTTCTTTGTACGGAGAAGGTAGCCCAATAGACAGCTCTTTCAGTGCCACGCCGGTGTCCTCATTTGTTGTTAAGGGCATTGGCACTAGTAGTCTACGTGGCAGTAACGATGTACTGGCACTGCCGCGGGATGCGACCAGCTGTAGCGGCTGTCGTTGAGTAAGCGTATATTACAGCTTAAAATTTTCTTCCACCGCGAAGAGATTCCGCTCCTTCCCGGACGCACAGATTCTATCTGCAGCATAGGAGGATGTGGGTTGAATGGGACCATGATTAGAGTGTAAGGCGCAGAAAAACCTGCACGATAATCTGTGGTAAGCCCTGATTGGTATTATTTAAGCAGAAGTTCAGTTCAGTACAGTCGTTCAGTCGTGTGCGACTCTTCGTGACCCTGTGGACCATGTCACGCCACGCTTTCCGGTCTCTCACTATCTTCCTAACATCACATAACGTCATCTGAAGCGCCTCGAGGATGCCCTCTAACCATCGCGTTCGCTGCCTACCCCTTCTCCGGCGACCCTCAACCTTTCCCAACATCAAATCTTTCTCCAGCGACTCCTCACTTCTCATCAGATGACCAAAGTAGCTGAGCTTTAACGTTAGAATTTGACCCTCCAATGAGCAGTCAGGGTTTATGGTCGACAATATCGATTGATTTGATCTTCGGGCAGTCCAAGGCACTCTAAAAAATCTCCGCCAGCACCCCAATTCAAACGTGTCAATTCTTCGGCGGTAAGCCTTCTTCACAGTCCAATTCTCGCATCCATACATCACAACTGGAAAGACCATAGCACGAGTTATACGGATCTTGGTTGACAGACTAATGTCTCTGCTCTTTACTAGGCGGTCAAGGCTAACCATGGCTCTCTTTCCCAGAAGCAGGCGTCTCCTAATTTCATGGCTGCAGTCTCTTTCCGGGGTAATCTTGGAGCCCAGGAGGAGAAAATCTGTCACAGCTTCCACTTCTTGTCCCTTGATGCTCCAAGACTTGATAGGGCAAGACGCCATGATCTTTGTCTTTTTATTATTGAGTTCAAACCCAAACTTTTCATTTTCTTCTTGTACGCGCATCAGAAGTCTCTTGAGTTCCACTTCACTTTCTGCCATTAAAGTGGTATCATCCGCATATCTAAGGTTGTTGATACGTTTCCCATTCCAGCAATCTTCACTCCAGCTGAAGACTCATCCAGACCGGCCTTCCTCACGATGCACTCTGCATATAGGTTAAATAGGCAGGGCGACAGTTACACCTTATCAGCTTACATCTAGCCTTAGATAGATAAGAATGAGGATGGAAGGCAGTGATGTTAACCATAAAGGCCTCCAGTTGGCTACCCAACACTAGGGAGAAGGGATAAGGGGATTAAAGAGGGGAATAGAAAAGAGACGTGGAGCGCAGTCAGAGTTTGTCACACAAGCTGGTGGATGTTAGAAAACTAAACAGTGCCCTGTATGCCTTAAAGGCGGTCGACTGCCATGACCACGGACCAAGGATCTAATCCGCCGTTAAAAGGCGAGGATCGAGGTGGTCCAGCGCACAACGCAGCTTATGTCTGTCACTCACAAATGCAAAGCATTCACATAAGAGATGTTCGATTGTCTGTTCACAGCCACAATGTTCACAGGCAGGGCTGTCGGTCTTTCCAATCGTGAAAGCATACTTGTTGGTGAACGCAACATCGAGCCATAAACGGCACTGCAACGTTGCTTCTCGATGAACAATATGATGGGGAAGGCGGAGGCGCAGTTGAGGATCCAGTGCCCTGAGGTGGCGGTTGCTAAACTCCCCCGTGTTCCAAGCTGAAATTGTGATCTCCAGGGCTAAATGGCGTAGGGCGCAGGCGGCATCAACCCTCGATATGTGGATTTGAACTGGAACGCCACCGCTGTGAGCAGAACGGGCAGCTTCGTCCACCTGGTGGTTTACCTTGATGCCGCAGTGTCCTGGCAGCCACTGAAAAATAATATTGTGACCTTTCAATACTGCGTCGTGGTGCAGCTTGCGTATCTCTCCAACGAGTTGTTCATGTGACCCGCGGCGTAGTGTTGCTTGCAGGCCTTGAAGGGCTGTTCTAGAATCTGTAAACAGTGTCCAGTACTGTGGACGTTCTTTGTAGATGAATTCAACTGCCGCGCGTAGGGCAGCTAGTTCAGCACCAGTTGAAGAAGTCAGGTATGATGTTTTAACCGTTATTTGGATTGACTTGGCCAGTATGACCACAGACCCTGCGGAACTGGTTGGATTAACTGAGCCATCTGTGTAGACATGTATGTGATTTTGATGTTTGAAGTGCAGATAATCCAATGACAATTGTTTAAGAGCAGATGATGACATTCCGGCTTTCTTCGCAATTCCAGGAATATTAATTTGTATCCTTGGTTCATGTAGACTCCATATGGGAGAGCATGATCTTAAAGCGGGAGGGGGGGGGGGGAACTGCGAACGAATATAGGTGCGATGGGCTTCTATAACTTTGGCGAATGCACTGCTTGACCTAATTATTATAAGGGTTGCTAGATGAGGACTAGGGACCCTGGTTAGATACCGAATGTGGTGTTCTCATTGTGTAAACAGCAATATGTGTGGTAACAGGATGATCCTCGGTGACAAGAGCAGTCGCTGCTGTTGAGACACATTTGGGAAGTCCAAGGCATATACGAAGAGCTCGAGCTTGCAGACTTTGAAGGGTCCTGAGGTTCGTTTTTGTAGTAATATTAAATATGGGGAAGCTGTATCGCATGTAGCCCAGAAACAGTGGCCGGTACAGTTGGAACATCGAGTGCACTGGTGTGCCCCAGGACTTTTCCCCCGAGGAAGGAGAGAACTTGGACTATTTTTCATTTCTCTGAGATGAGGACTCCACGAAAGATTTCTGTCAATGACAGCTCCAAGGAATCGATGGCTTCTTTCGTAGGGAATGGATTCGCCATTGATGCATATGGAGTAACGTGGCACTGTTTTGCGAGTGAATGCCACAAGAGAACACTTCTCGGTCGAAATATCTAGGCCTTGCAGACGAAGGTACGACGTCAATATCGTTGAAGCCTTTTATAGCCTCGCATGAACTTAGGGCCGAGTCACACTGGACGCCCCAATAAATATATCATCTCCATAGATGGAGATTTGAGCAGATTGTGGTAATAAGTCTGCGAGGCCTACGATAGTAAGGTAGCACTCTACCCTGTGGAACTCTGCGAGAAATTCTATGCAGAGACGTTGGTCCACTTTCAGTCTGGGCGCAAAGGAACCTGTCTGACAGGTAGCTGTGTATCCAGCTAAACATGCGGCCTCCGATCTCAGCAGCTACCTGGGCGTCCAAAATGGCCTGATGTGTCACGTTGTCGTAGGCGCCCTTGATGTCCAAAACCAATGCGACTGTCAATCTTTTCCAAGCCTTCTGGTGCTGCACAGACGTTACGAGGTCAACCACATCGTCAATGGAGGAGCGGCCACGGCGAAATCAGGGCATAAAATCTGGATAAATTTGGCATCGCTCCAGGTACCATTCGACGCGTGTTAGTAACATTCTTTCCATGACTTTGCCGACGCATCTGGCCAGTGCAATTGGACGGTATGACGCAAGGTGGAGTGGTGACTTCCCGGTTTCAGAAGTGGAACCAGGCGACTGGTCTTCCATTCCTTAGGAACTGTGCCATCGCATCATGACATATTGTAATTATTCAAAAAATACCGTCGAGCCCATTGGCCAAGGTTAAATAGTGCGGAGTATGTCACACCATCGGGCCCTGGGGATGATGACTTTCTTCAACATGCCAGTGAGCATCAAGTTCCTCCATGGAGAAAGGAAGATCCATCCGTGAATTCCGTGAAGGTGGAACGTCGCAGCAATGCAGCGTTGTGAATGGGTTCTGTGCATCTGTTATTCTTGCGTAGAAATCTTCGACTACTTCTACCTCACTACGTCTTTGGTGGAGCGCGAGAGATTTGAACGGGGCACGCTGTTGAGGGGACGTGCAAAGGCCCCGAATGACACTCCAAACGCGTGACAAAGGCTTGCGTGGATCTAGCTTTGCACAAAAAGGCCTCCAGCATTGTCTACAGAGCTTGAATTCTGCGCTGAATCTTCTGCGTGCGCCTTGCTTCTCTGAGGTCTAGGTGCGACTTTATTCTTTGTGTGTATATGTACATCTAGCCTTGTAAGCACATAAGTGCGTGGTCTGTTGCTCCGCAGGTGAGTTTATAACCATATTGGGGAGGTGGATTCTTACAGAAGCTCACTTATTACTGAGATGCAAGCATGCTTCAAGACTTGCATCTGATCGCAGAATAAAAGCAGGTCCAGAACGTGGGCAGAGTGACCTTCGCTGTCTTTCACCTGTGTTAGTAAACGAAAGGAATTCAGCGGACATGGAATGGCGAGCAGGGGAAGTAAAAATGTAATTGTAAAACCCGTTTTATGCATTAGAAAGTAGTGCCGGTGATGGTCGACGCGGCATGTAAGCGGCCAAATATATCAAAACTTAAAATTACATTTTTTTCTTGTATCTCTCAGCTCCCTATTTGTTTCGTGAAGAATATATATAGTATAATATGCAGTATACATTTAAGAGCTTGTTTTTTTCTCTGCGGTCGTCGAAAATTGTGAGCGGATCGAGTCCCGTCTCCGCGCATCGCGTGCAAATATTGCACCTTTCAGACGACGGACGGAGCACCACCATCTCAGTATCGCATGAAGAGCAATGATCCAAAAATAACAGCTTCCGTGAATGCCGTATTTCTGGGACAATGAGCGAAAGCATACTATGCGATAGATAGACGAGGAAAACGAGAGAAGAAACTGCAATTTCGATTTCTGCAGCTATCAATTCTCTGGGCTTGCTACCACTCATCGCTTCGGCATAACGTAACAAATAAATTTGAATTATTCCAATTTCAATGCATGAAACCTGAGACATTGAGGAATGTAATATGGCTTTCCATTTATTAATGCGACAACGTTAAATGCCCCATTATTGAGAAAATGCGGCATTGGAGTTGTCGTTGACGTAGTTAGTCTTGCCGTTGTCGTCTTCGCTGTCGTGGTTCTGAGCGAAAGATCACGGGGCGGACCCTGCCATGAGGTATGACATGATATGAAAGAACACTCGGCGCCGCACCATCTCTATCGCCATCGCTTGTCTCCAGCGCCCATCTCTTTTGCTGAAGCTGTGACCTGCAACTGGTAATTCGACCCTGCTGTGTCTGAAGTACTGGCAGCGTTAGTCGTCGGAGGAAGGAAGCCATTAAATCCTCTTTTTACTTAATGGAGGTGCTGGAAATCGATCACGGTACCTCGCGGAGTCTGGAGGTGCATCTGAGGTTCACGGTACGATTCTCGCCCAGAAATTTTTTCGCGCTGGAAGCCGTATTTGAGATCTAAACCTTTTGTATGTAATCCTTTTCTCGCAAGCCAATAATTAGAAAATAGATAATTAGTCTTCACTGATTAATTAACTTATTGAACGAATAAATACTGAAGATTATCATAAACGACTACGAACAGCTTTTAATTGATTTTACTGCGCTATGGCTCACCGTATCATTCAAAACCTTGGTATCATTCAAAACATACGTATTTAGTGGGACGTCCGGTATATGGGTGTGTTCAAATAGGAATGGTAATCGCGATTCCATGACCATTTTGTTTTTTGCAATAAAATTTTTATCTGAAGTGGGAAAATACGTCAATAAAAAAGAATGCATCATAGTTTTAAGAAATACGGCGCAGCTTCCTCTGAAAAAAAAAATCGTATATCCCTAAAGGTGAAAAACACTTTTTTGCCATTTCAAAAAGTTGCAGGTTTGGAGACCAGCTGTTTGCGTACTAAAATTTTGTCATGCATTATTTTTTACTCACTGAAGCTATACAACTTTTGCTTCTCTAAGAATTATTAGAAACATGTTTTGTTGCTGCATGAATTCATACTGGCATGACACCCTAAGTTGTTTGAACTAAAACGTTTGGTCTTTATTATGCAGGCCATGTACTTAATTTCAGATAACATTTGGAGCTCTAGATCGCTAGGAGCGTTCTCCAGAACACATCAAAATCATCCGAAATTAAAAAACAGCAAAAAAGGGGCGAAATTGATTCCAATTAGGAAAAAAACTTCGATTTTTATTAAAGTTCCTTCAGGAATTGTTAACAATACCTCAGAAATACTGACTCAGAATACTGACTAAAAAGTGTTGCATTATATTGTTTAAAATGATAAATACAAACATACATCTGGGCGTTTGTTCTGCAAATTGCCTATATTCACTCCTACATTATGGCACAACTCAATAAAGCGTTGCAACTGAAATTGTTTCATATATATTATCCAGTCCTTGTTATCTATTCCTTGAAACATTTGAAGCTCTAGAGCAGGCCGTTCTTTCTCCGTATTATTTTGAAATCGGCCACAATTCAAAAATAAAATAAAATGGACAACTTTCATTCGAATTTAAAATTACACTACTTCAATTTTTATGAAAAGGTCCTGGAAACAATCCTAAGTATTTTGTAAATTTTAGCACTAAAATATTGCATCATGTAAGCTAAAAATATACAAATAAATATAAAAAGGTAAGCATGTTTTTTCTATAGAAGTGCTTAAGACCTCCCCTTAAGGAGTAAGCGTCAAAATGTGGGCCTAGTATTAAATCAATTTAGTTACATTTTAACTTATGCAATATCCAAAGCCTTCTCAAGGCTTATAATGTCTTTTTATTCTTAATTGTTAGCAGGTTAAAGATAGGTTACAGTGGAGTAAATTCGCTTTTTCTGGCAGTCTTATGGGAGAACGGAAGTGACGGTTGAACGTTTTCCCTACCCTGTAATATTTTTCCACTGTGAGGTGGAATATTGTTCAATACAGTTTTTAATTATATTATTTCATTTCTAGGTTATGAAAAGAGTTTAACAATGCTCTATTTTCAAGACCATTTTTATACTGTGCACTTAAGTGCAACCCTAGGCACAGCGTTTTGCAGCATGATCATTTTGGTGGAATTTATTTTCTTAATGGAAGCAGTACAAATCAGCCGATATGGCGAGTATTTTTGTCGACAGAGCTATCTCGCTCGAGAAAACACGAGCCAATGTGAAGCGAACACGCGGTCCACCTGAAGTGCTGGTTAGACTTTGCAGGCTGGGTGGTCGGAGGGTTCGCTCCATGTTGGCTCGCGTTCTTTTTTTTTTTTTTCTCGGATAGATAACTTTATCGGCACGAATTGTCGTCATCTCAGCTCATGCACGCTGCGGTCATAAGGAAATATAAAATATATAAACGCGAGTCATTACGGGACTGCCTCGATCAACTCCTATCCGTCTACTCCAGGAGTACGCCCACCTTTACACGTTGGCAGAATTAACTGCCCAAAAACAGACGAACAGAGCAAGAAAAGCTTCCCTTCGTCTTGAATTAGAGAACCAGCCACCTCCATGGGACTACTACCACCTTACTCCTAATAAGCCTCTACTCACCAAGAAGTCGCAGCTCTCATCATAATTCCCAATAACTTCTTGCGCAACACATGATGACTGTATTATTTACACAAATGCAGCCGTAACCCTAACAGGTGGTTCAGTTGCTTTTATAAGCTCAACCCACCCTCACCTCAACACCAATCGAAGTTACCTTACCGATGCCAAATCAACTCTTGCCTTCGAACTGCAAGCTATCTTAAACGCCATAGAAGCGTTACCTGCCGACCCTACGTTTAAACAAGTACACATAATGACTCACTCTAAAAAAGCCCTAAAGCATTTAAAGAAAGTCCATGGCACTCTTAGGGTCGCACAGACTATACATGCTGCTTGTCACCGTTACCCAGTGACTATAATCATTCACTGGGTTCAAGACAACACAAAATTGAATACCATAGCAGAAGACGTGCTTCCTCATGCAGCAGATGTGTGACAACCTATTCATGATTCCTTGCCACCGCATCCACTCTTGACCCATTTGACATCATCAGCATCCCTCAGGCAGGGTACACGTGCTCTAATTCCCCCGTGTACGTACCCCCTTCCCCCCAATCTAACAAGGGTGGAGGAGGTATCTCTGAGACGGCTGAGAGTCGGAGTGGCTCTTAGGCCCGCCGTTCGACACCAGTGGCAAAGTACTACTATTCCAGTTCCCGACAAATGCCCACACTGCGAAGAACCCGCTTGCGACACCACTGTCCGGCATCTAATATGGACATGCCCAGGAACTTCGCATATACGAAAGATCATTTTACAAAAAGCTGGACTTTCACCGAGTAATGACTCTCATTTCCACTTATGGATAACAAACAACATTTATGCACGCAGTTTGTGTGACTTCTTGCACATGGCTGCACGCCACATATTCCTGTGACTCTACCACCACCTTTTATGCCGTGTGGCAAACTCAGCGCCATAAATCAATAAATAAATAAATTCTAGATTTCTTCGAAAAGTCGGTTTTGTTTGGTTTGTGGGCTTTAACGTCCCAAAGTTACTGAGGCTATGAGAGGCGCCGTAGTGGAGGGTTCCGGAAATCTCGACCACCTGGGGTTCTTTAACGTGCACTGACATCGCACAGCACACGGGCACCTTGCTTTTCGCCTCCATTGAAAAGCGGCCGCCGAGACCGGGAATTCAATCCCGCACCCTTGGGAACAGTAGTCGAGCGCCGTAACCACTGCGCCACCCCGTGGGGGCTCTTCGAAAAAGCGGCTAGCTACTTGTTTCTATATCAAGGTACGACCTACGCAGCCCTATTTATAGGGCTTCGAATCTGCTGTCAGTTGAGCACCTGTTATTTTAAACCCTTCGCCAAGTGCGTACGGCCAGCTTCATCGTAGAGAGTACGGCCAAGAAAAGCGGATTTTGCTATCTCGGACGCATCTCAAGGCTTTAAAATGACCCCGCGGTCACAAGAAAGTTAGTTAGTTAGTTATATGGAGTTTTATGGCGCATAAGCAACTGTGGCTATCATGCGCCAACCGCAAGGTTAGACGATCAAGTGGCTACAGTAATGATGCTCAGATTTGGTTTTTCTTCTTTTTTTTATTCTGTCAGATGTTGTTTTCGGCAGGTAAAAATATCACTTTATGCAAATGCTAAAACTAGCGTTGTTTCCATCAAACGATGGAAACAACGTGGCCAGCCGTTTTTCGAGATCTACAACTTTAGCCTGGACACTTTTTCTTTCAGGCCAACAATAAAAAAAAACAACTAATTAGCATTTACTAATCATCTTTCGTGAACGAAAAAATCGTGCAGATTAGGATAGGCGACTCCGAACATCCCTGATTTTGTTTCATTGTGCTAGGGATACAAGTATCTTTTAAAACATTGTGTGAGATAATAGAGGGACAACTTGAACGATTAAGCGATTACTGATTAAGCGAGCAGCAAAGTGCACCTAGAGTAACATCTGCAGGGAAGCGGCAAACTGGTGCCATTAACGCTGTCAGTTTATGACCTTAGATGCTGAAATTAAATGTTACTGAATATCGTTTTGTTTCTTTAGGCAGACATGCCATTGTTTCTGAAACGTATTATCGTAGGACACTTTTTCATGTTGATGGGCTTGGAGTTTAACTTTTGTTTTCATGAACTTACTGGGCACCTTAAAAAAGACTGCTAGATTTATTTTTCAGAACAGGAGTTTGTGAACTTGCGGACGTAAAATATTTGTGAACTTTTCGTCAAAATTAACACCCTCGGTTCGAATTTATAGGTATGGCATCTTTAACCAGTCGCTAACTCTATCAAATAAGAACAAAATGCCGTCGCGTAATGAGCTTAAAGATGTTACATCTGTACACCAAATTTCATCTCATTTCTGCATAAATAACGAAAAATGCTTTCTATTTCCCCCGACCTTCCTCCTCTCCTACGTTTTGCTGATTTCTTGTTTATCCTTGCATCATATACGGGCCCCTATAAGTGTCGTTCATTCGGCCCTGCATGAAAAAAAAAAAAAAAAAGCGTCCGATGCAATTGTGTTGTAGAACTATCGACGCTTTCTGTTGTAAAAGGTACACGATTACTGGATATTTTTTTTTTTATACAAGTGGGGACTTTGAACTATTACCATGGTTTCATTATTCCATCTGTCTCACGAACATTCAAATTTACGGAGCCCTCTACTCAACCGCCCCGGAAACCACTGAGCCAACGTCACTTGCCATGACTTATAGTCGCATCTGTTTCTGCACGGCAAACACAGCTCGTTGCCAACAATTCAGGTAATCTTAGTTCGGGTAAAAGGCCAATTGAGCGGAGGAAAGCTGTCGACAGAGGTAGGAAACGCCCAGTAGGTCGTTTCCTTCGAGATGGTCAATCTGATGCTGCCGTAGATGGGAGGTGGGGTCCCCACGAAAGGTCGGCTCGGTTCGAGAGACTTAAAACTCCATAAAAACGTTCCGTAGTGGCCTAAGCCCCCCAGGATTTTACTTTCGCCCCTGTTCCAAGCTCGGCAAAGCCAAACTAGGCCAGCCGCAACGGGGATAGGTGAAATACGCAGTGTCTCAATCGAAAAAAGCCCCCTAATTGCGGATGGCAGCATGACGGGAAGGATTAATTATCTTCGACGGTAACGTACAGGTGCCGAAAGGCCTAAGCGCATTAGTCGTTCTGAGAAATAGCGTCATTAGACGGGTCCAAGTTTGGCCAACACGTGTGCGAGGTGTGCTGCCGAGACTCTGCGGGAAGTAGTCCGCGTATAGATATAATGTTGCTTCACAGAATCGTTACGTACCACTTGGAAAACGATACGAGGTGTCGAATGTGTGTTCACGCTATGCTGTCTGTCTATACGTGACCTCCTGCTTGGACAGGACATCGCCCTGTACAACTGCAGTGACACACTTATCACCTATCATGTCATTGGAATTCTTCCGAACTTGTGCAGCCCTACGGATGGTGAAATACTCCCTCGATAGCAGTACCCGTGTTTAGGAGAGCTAAATGCGCTAAAACTTTAATGCGTTCAAATTCTTTTCATTTCTTTTTGCGTGACACGCACTCATTGATACCACACAAATTCTACCGCGTAAAACTTGTGAAGAACCTATTGTCAGCAACGAAAAAGTGTTCGCCTATTTAGACCTTGGTTCACACTGTTGCCGGGTGATTGCAGAAGTCGTCGGAAAATAGTCAGACACAAATTTCGCGCCTTCGCACTATAGAACACTAAATGTGTCACAAAAAATCAGCCTGCGGGAGATGTTGAAAATAGAGGAAACTTTGTGCAGCTTACCTAGTACACACTTTTTTTTTTTTTTGGCAACCATGCATATCCACAGCATGACCACCGCCGGTACATTCACCGCTAGCTGCAAGTATTTCGACGTATCGCTTACCCGCAAAACTTCTGAGCATCCGTTGGGAGCAAACCTATGCGCTCATACTTATCCCACCGCAAAATTTTGCTAGAGAAGACATTTATTCCTAAAATTTTCCAACAAAAGTCGCCATCCTCACGACTATATATATACGCCATACTCTCCTGCCATTTTCCGACTTTAAATCACACGGTCATAAGGACGAGATATATCATTATATTAACTTTGCACTGAAAGTTCCTGTGCTCTCTACATATGCCGTGCTGTTTTGTATCTTGATAGCGCACTCTTTTATTGCGACTATATTTAATCCTTTTGAACGTGATAGCGACAAGGCCACCTTTCTGCGAGGAACCCGGCAGCGCCGGCGCTGACGTCCGCGTCAGGAGAAACCACGGAAACTGCGCTCAAAAGAAAATTTAGGGAGGGTGAGTTGGGAATCGAAACATGTTGATCCCTTGGATGCCCCCTCAGGGGCCCCTAGGCTGAACAGGCCCGCACGTGTCCTGCATGGCTACAGCGTGGCTGTGTGGTTTTTAATTTAACCTGGTAGCTTACACAACTGTTATCTGGGAGATTAGAGACGCATTAATTAGGAAAACAGGCATTATGTCAGTAGCAAAATGCACGTCGGTGAAAGGTAAGTTTACTCAAGCGGCGATCCTCAGAATTCGCCGCTGACGGTAGCCGTTAACGTGGTCGTGTCATACCCATAAATTTAGAACGTAGGTACTCAAAATTTTTACTACTGTCAATAGAAATAGCTTATATTTCATGGCTATTATATACGCGTTGCGCAAAATAACATTCTCGACAGGTTCACCCCTACCGCCATTCCTGGCGGCGCAGGAGGTGGGCGGGTGGGGACGTGCATGTGCGGTGCGACCTACTGTGAGGGAAGTGATGTGTTCCTTGGCTTCTCTCGCTATTTGGTCGAATTGATCAGCGCAAAATCAGCTCGGCGTTTTCTACGTAGCGCTTCGAGACGCTGTACATAGCATGGCATTTCGACTTAGGCAAGGATGGTGGTTTGCAGCGTTCTCCTAATCCCCGGTAAGCACCTCCTGACTACTCGGGAGTCTTACCCATATTCAGAGTAAGTTTACTTGGCTCACCTCAGCTCCCAAGATTTCCGGGCTTATGCCATGTAGACGTAGCAAGCTCATCACGCCTGGCTGAGTTTAAGAGGACGCTCTCTGTTATTAGTGCAACTTTGTCTGGGGAGATGAAGAAGACTACATCAGCCGTGAAAGACTGCCTGCTTAGAAAGTGATGAAGAAACCTTCTACCGAGACGGCGCAGTGCCGCATACAACGCAATGTCAGCGAAGCTGACCTCTTTGCCTCTTTTTGGGTTCTAAACCCACCGGCGACGAGTTTCTAATGCGATAGTTAGTGTTAAGGAGTTTGTCAGACTGAACGTCCAGCCTAGTCGGTGGTGGCGTCCGTCGGATATAGTTCGAGAACCTAAAAATGACGTCAAACTTGACGAGAAGGTTCCTGTAATGATTATCAAACATTATGGTATCGCAGTGCTTTCAGACAAGGACAAAGGACTAGGGACACACACAACTGCTGCGATACCATAATGTTTGATAACCACCACCAACTAGCCCAGCAGTATACCCTACATAAGTCCTGTAATGGGGTGCATCAGAAAACAGAAATAACTTGAATTTGGTTCAATCAACGGTGTTCGGGATCCAAAACGGACCTATGCGTTCCAGAGGGGTACGCTACACATAGGCCGCAAACTCCCTTTGGCGCAAGGGTGTGACATAGGGGCCTAAGGGATGCGTTGTGGAATGCGAGTACCGTAGTTTCGTAGGATGTATTGCGTCGGTCGGAAGAGCCTTTATAGCCATCCCGGCGAAATTTAAAATTATAAACGGAGGCTAAAAATGTTTTAGGCAATACATATCCAGTTATCTGTGTTATAAAGATCTTGCGTTTACTCAGCAGCATTAATTAACGTGATTTGCTGAAGCTGTTGGTTCGAAATATTCCCACTATGTGGCTTTGCCGTGTGTTTGGAAAGCAAATGAAGAAATACTCTCTGCAGGAGGAGGAGAGCACGTTACCACGTTCTGTTTGATGAAGGCGCCGTTTATAAACGTCTACTCACATCATACTCACGTAAATTCGAGCATCTTGGAGTCTCGGTAGCGTATTTAGAAAGCCATCGCAAATTGTTGTAGCACTTCTTTCTCAAAAACAAAATAGTGTCTCAGGTGATGTATTTGCTGCTACTGTCAACGACGACTGCACTGGGCCACGTATGGAAGATTGCGAGAACATCTGTCACGCTCACAATTCAAATAACAAATATTCTGTAGTTCGCAGACCATGAGGGCAGACGTCTTTCGTTTCCCCAGGCAACCAGCGAGGCTTGAAGTAGAGATGGCGTTGCTACTCCAGCTGTCAGCCGGTCCCGTCGTTTCTTTTGTTATTATACGTATTTGTCATCTACCTTCCAAACGACTAGTGTATATAGGAGCAATTAGGTCTTAGTAAGTGATTTCCATTGACATTTTCTTTTCCGAATTCTAATCCGTTTCGGAATTCAAACCTTTACCGAGCGCAGTCAGCCCAAAGTCTCACTTAAAGCAGCCTGAAAAATCTTACGCACATTCCACTGTTGAGTTCTGCGTGTTGTTCAAATAATAATAATAATAATAATAATAATAATAATAATAATAATAATAATAATAATAATAATAATAATAATAATAATAATAATAATAATAATAATAATAATAATAATAATAATAATAATCAGCCAGACTATACCCACTGCCATACATGGCAAAATTACTTTTCAAAAGGAATTAAATTACATTACTCATTACTGCTCCAAAAAGTAATGAAGTTACATTACAATTACTTTTACTGAGCAATTCAATTACTTTTAAATTGCTTTCTATAGTTTCCATCCATGCAAAAACCATGTAAAGCTAGTGAAAAAAACAACAAATTGTTCTCCAAACTCGAAGCACACACATTCTTTCGTCTTCCCGCCAAATTCCGTCCCAGAGACAAAACAGGAAAACCGCAAGTAAAAAAAAGCAAAATCAGGGTCGAGCGGCCGTGAAATGGCAGGCAAACCCAGCGTCTTGCTGGCCCGGAGCTGTCTCCGCCATTTCAAGGGCCCGAAGAAGCTAGATTATTTATTGCTTCCGCAGTCCCAAGAATCGACGTCGGCACCTTGTACTCACTGCTCACTGCTCAGTAATGCTCAAGCCACGGTGGCTCACCTCATGGAGCCTTCCGCCTATCTCCCTCAACCCCAATCCTCCCTCGCCACGTGGTGACGAGTGTAACCAGCACCGCTGTGCCCTAGCCGACGCTACAAGGAGTGCGAATGCGCCGCGCTCCTAACTAGTTTTCAACTCCAGTCTTCTTGCACCATCCCTCTTTTCGGCGTTCCCTTGACGCCTTGTATCCTGCTGCTTGGAGAATGGTTGTCATGGAATAGCCGCACTAAGTGATCCTGCTACACACGAAGTCACAGCCGCACTGCTGTGCTCAATTCTGTCTCCTTTTGCCGATCCGGGCTTCGGCTTGCCGCACGTCGTTCCTTCTTTCGCGGCACTATTTTGTTGTCTATTGAAGGAGTAGTGACGCACTTTAGTGAAAGTAATTTCGAAAGGAATTAATTTCTTTTGCTGCGAAATTACTACCAAAAGTATTTCATTTTAATACTGAATTACCAATCAGAAAAGGTAAATCATTACATTACAAATTACCACAAAACGTAATTAAATTACAGTAATTTCATTACTGTAATTCAATTACTGCCATGTCTGCCCACTGCAGGGCAAAGGCCTCTCCGATACTCCTCCAACTAACCCGGTCCTGTGCTAGCTGCATCCACTGGACCCTTGAGAGCTTCTTAACCTCATCCACCCGCCCAACTTTCTGTTGCCTCCTGCTACGCTTTCCTTCCCTTGGAATTCGATTTGTTACTCTAAGCGACCATCGGTTGTCCTCTCTATGCACTACATGCCCTGCTCATGCCCATTTCTTCCTAATTTCCACTAGAATATCATTAGCTCGAGTTACTTTCCTGATCCAATATGCGCGCTTCCTATCTCTTAACGTTACATCTACCATTTTTCGTTCCATAGCCCTTTGCGTTTTCCTCAACTTAAGTAGAACCCTTTTGGTTATCGTCAACGTTTCAGCCCCATAGGGAAGCACAGGTAAGATGCAACTGTTGTATACTTTCCTTTTGAGCGATACCGGTAAGCTGATAGTCATAATCTGCTAATATTTTTCAAATACGTTGTTAAAATACACGGAACTAAAAAAAATTGCTTTCGATAGTGATACTGCTATACTTCCATTACCCACCGGCGATAGCTAATACCGATTGATAAGGTATACCAAAAATAGTATAAAAAAAGTACGTGCATCGCTCATGCTGCTTATGCCTAGCCTTTTACACGTGTGCCATTATATCCCCTGGCATTCGCGCCACATGGAATAATGGATGAAGTTACATCAGACGTCCGTCATAAGTATTGGCATTACAAAAGGTTTAAAAGAGAATGGCAGATTGCACTGGCCAGGAAATCTAATTTTGCGCTTCATGCTTCGCTAGCCGGAGTGTTTCTTTTGTTTCAGTATAACCTAATCTACTAATTATAAGTGACGACGTGGTAAGTGGATCGCAACGGGGAAGTTTTTGATTTGTATGTCGCAGAGCGCTTGGGTGAACAAGAAAGCCAACAGCTAGTGAAGCCGACGGAAACATACAGGATAATTTGTTGGGTAGATAAATGGGAAGTTAGTTGAGTAACCGTTTTGTTTTCTTTTCATTTTACCTGAAAGATAATTACTTGCAAAGTAGCAGTAAAAACAACCGCATTCAAAGACCTCCACATTGATCGTGCAAGTTCTGTTAAATAATTTTATTCGCAAATGAGCAAACTGTATCAAACAGGAACTGAGAAAAACGTGACAGTTCACTACCTGCATACATTTTATCGCTATCTCAGCTAGTGTGCTATATGTTTGACATATACGTTTTAGCAGCTTTATACCTCAATATACTGAAAAAATACGCAAATGATTTTGATAAATAACAGGATGTCAGCTTTGCATTCGGCTCGTTTGCAGTGAAACTCTAGATCTGACATAATTTAGTTCGGATGAATTCATTGCTAAAGTATGAACAATTCAAGTGCTGTGGGTATAACTCCGGTTTAAAGAGGAGGATTTTATAAGCAATAAGTATAGAAGTGATTAGAACTATCGATGTGCTCAGTCTATGGCGTTTCGGTGTCTCACGAACACTAGCAAGCAAATACGAATAGCAGGCTTCAGTCAGAAGCGCCGACGTGAGAGCATTTTTTTTTATTTGTTTCCACTTCAGCTGCAGAAATGTAAAGAAGATATAATGTGTGCCATTTAGAATTTGTTCCCCTTCACTGCGGCACCCTAAATTAGTGATTCGTATCGAAATTATGCCCAAGGACGCTGCAAAAAAAGACAGAACAACCGGTTGGCCTGTCGTTCCCTTTCTGCCATTTCATTCGTAAAAATATATTTAGGAAGCTAATACAAACTATCCCCACTATGCATATCAAAGGTTATTGTAGCAGAGGCGCATTCTTGCTTCCTCGGTGATAGGGCTAATTAGCCCTTCGTTATTGCCGTCTTTTGGATGCAGATCTACCGCCGATCTCGTCATATTTTATGCAGATGATAGTAAAACCGAGCTGAGAAATGAATTTATAAATGAAATCACTCTCAAAATGGCGCAAGCTATGAGGCTCAAGATGGCAAAAAAAAAAAAAAGGGCTCTCGTGGGTAGTTTTGGCTATTTTGATCCGTACATCAACAGGATCTGGCGCATTTTTTATTCCACGTGTAATTCGCACATCGGGTTTCCTGGTGTTGCGGGACAACCTTCGGTATCGTTGTTAGTTTAAAGGAAAAATATGTCCTGGTGCTTGTCACCATAGGTCAACTTTGTTTTGAATTCTGGATTTGGCTCATTTTGATAAAACCCCGCCGGGGTGGAGCAGTGGTTACGGCGCTCGACTACTGTTCTGAAGGACGCGGGATCGAATCTCGGCCTCGGTGGCAGCTTTTCGGTGGAGGCGAAAAGCAAGGCGCTCGTGTGCTGTGCGATGTCAGTGCACGTTAAAGAACCCCAGGTGGTCGAAATTTCCGGAGTCCTCCACTACGGCGTCTCTCATAGCCTAAGTTGCTTTGGGACGTTAAACCCCACAAAACCAAAGCAATCATTTTGATAAAATATAAAATAACTATGTCTGCGGCTATGTAATATTCTATTTTCTAGGCTATTTATGCGCATGTAAACTAACCAAGAATGTGCTATGAGAGGAGCGCCCTGTTACACCTCGAGCGCCACGTAGAACGTGAAGGGGATGAGAGGCAGCTGCGCAAGAACCCTTGCTTGCTTCCTACAGCATCAAGGTCACCGGAGCATATGTACTCGTTAGCCTATTAAAGAGAGAAGAATAGAGAACGGAGGGGCTCGTGGCGACACTCATGGAGAAAGCCAGCGGTCAGTGAAACCGATGAAAGCATAGGGGATTATTGGAAGACCTGTAGTGTAACCGTTTCTTTGCCTGAAAGGCTATTAATTTGAAATTAGCAGAATAATCAACCCCCGAAATATGTACATATATCCTGAAAGTGATGTGGTGTAGCTTGCTTTTGCATGTTAAAAAAATTGAGAGGAATATAGTTAATGAATTCTACAAGCCTAAGCAGAGCGCCAACAACACGAGGAAAAACTAGAACCCTTATTGTTGATATAGTTCAGTGTTCTACAGAGCAGCATGTGGCAAGCGTGTGGGGTCTCTAGCTAGGCAGGGATTCCGTTGTGAGAACCAAGACCACTCGGCTAGCTTGGGCCGCACCAGTGGCCGCGAAAAACAACACACTCCAGATAACATCAGTAGTGAAATTCTGAAAAAAAAAAACACTAAAGTATATTCTGCCATAATATTATAACATTTATTTCAGCAATCCTTACAAGACGGTGAACTAACGCTACTTTATTTAGTAGACTCAAGACGCCGATGCTCGCTTCTGTGTCTTCTTTAGCAACGAACTATATATACGGATGGTTGTACGTCACTGCTTTGCTCCAGAAATCTCTAAGCTTGACGCCGATTCTAATCGCGAAAGTCAAGTGATCGTCAAGATATATAAAAATATACTGGATATCGGCAGGAAGGCTTGGAAGCCTTTCGACTCAATTATTTTTATTGCGAAATTCGTTGTGGTGACGGAAGTCGAGCCACATTGCACTAACAAGGTTTTGCTTGTACTATCTCGGTGAAAATAAATGCGACTAGGGCGCATCTACGCCCGCCGTAGTTTGAATTTTTTTTTTTTGTCGCGCTTGAAATTGCTGGTAACAAAAACAAATCAGACTTTTCCGTGATGCAGTTGCGTATGACTTTCGAATGATTTTGTTACCACCAAAGTTCAAATAGATATTGCAAGGAATTCGACCAACAGAGCGCATGGGTACCGTGCCGGTCGTGTTTCTTTTTATCGCTGCTGTGCATGTTCTCATTGTCAAAAAAAAATAAAAATAAAATAAGCGGGAAGGGGGTGGGGGGGGGGGGGGGGGGGAGGGGGGTTATCGGCTAGGTGAAACCGGGACAGCAGGCATAGCTCCCTGGTGCTAAATGCTGTCGAACCTTGAAGTTTTCTGTCATTGTCATTGCCCAGAAGATCCTTGCAGTTGTCGATTGCTGGCTTCATAGGAGAGCTGAACAGTACATGCTGAACAGTAAACATGTATTCAAAGAAAATAACTGTAAATTGCAGTGTTTAACGTCCAGAAGCGGCAACCTTGTTTTGAAATGTGAGCCAGAAGTCTCCAAATGAATTTAGACAACCTGGGTTTTAATTAACGCAAGCTGCTATTGCACATTACACGAAGTTTTGTATTTCTCCTTTATCAAAAAGCGGAACCTGCGACCGGGATAGAAAAAGCCACTGTCGGGTCAGCAGTCAAGCGAAAAAGCCACTGAATTATTAGGGCGGATTGACACGAACGCGTCGTTTCTTCAAGGACTACATCCTTCATTGCTACAATAAATGTCCTTGTATATTATCACTTTGCTAACTGTCTTTCCTGCAAAGTGGCACGGGCAGAGGCACATTATTTTATGTTTTTTTTTTTTGTTTTTTTTTTTTTGGGGGGGGGGGGGGGGGTTAGCCTCACCATAATATATGTCTTTCCTGCAAGGCGATCCAGAACCCCGCGCACGTATACTTTATATATACTTGACAGTCCAAATAGGCGCAATCGCACGACGTCGATAATCATTAGCGCGGGGCGGTATTTTGGACAATTTTGGTAAACCATGGATAGCTGGCGCTGATTCATTAGTGTAAGGTATATCGCATCCCCGGACACACTTCGAAGGCTGAGTGGCGTTGACTGCTTCGGATAGCAGCTTATGCAGAAGGAAGTGCACGCTTGAGGTAGGGTATTTTACCATCTATAACTATAAGCGGTTGTATACTCCAGCTTCTCAGTCATTTTAAACGCACTTGGCATGTGGCCTGGTGGAGTATTGAGCGCGAGGGCATACCATGGCGCCGCCTCTCGGAAGCACCCGCGTGACAAACAGAGTGGGATAACGCGCGTTGAACTACTGCTGTAGGATGCTTTTTAGGCAGTTTAGTTCTGCGCTACTATTACGTTCATTTATTTATTTAATATACTTATTGATTTGGGCCTGTATAAGACTAATTGAAGGTATTTGACCCACTCATTTGGTGAGAAAGCACTTCACCGAAACAGAGTTATATCAAAGTTGTCGTGTTTTAACTACTGCAACGACGACGCGCAGCGGAAGTAGCATTGCTACTGCGCTTTTATGGAAAAAAAAATAAGCTGAAGCTGCCACACAACTAGTCAG